>NW_025955328.1:0-38801 GCF_022376445.1 Fomitopsis serialis | reverse complement strand
AATTCATAGGCAATATTATATTAGTCATAGTGCTCAATTCATCATCCTCATTGCAGTAACACAAGACACAAGAGCATTGAATCCTGAATGTTGGGTATCCTAGAGATTCTCATCTGTAGTGCACATACAGCCTGATATGTATGACTGCACATGTTACTTGTTCTTTCCCAACTGTAGCTAAGCTGTCCTGGTTCACCATGTCTGAAATATTATGTACTCTCTCAAATCACTGAACAATGATACTACTTGCATAGCAGGACACTCATATCAGGGAAGATGCATAGGGAGTGTTTATTTAACCCAATAATGACAGTGATCCAAATCTATACCACCTTGGCCTAGACTTTCCAATGTTAGAGTCTGTTCAAGTCAACTGGTGCACTCATGATACCTCTTCATAACCTGTGGCTCATGCTGTGAAAATTAGTAAGTCACATATATCTTGCAACCTTCTTGATACAGTATACTGAAATGCTCATGCACATTACTCTCATCATCCCTCAGCCTGATGTGATTCCATAGCATGTGACTGTCAACATATATATGTAACAATATTCTGCTAAATCTGTTAGGTGGGCAGTTGATGTGGGCACCTCACAATTCAACCAAGGAGCTCACATTACTAGCAAATGAACACATACACAGATTTCTCAAGCTATGA
Source organism: Fomitopsis serialis (assembly GCF_022376445.1). Taxonomy (NCBI): domain Eukaryota; kingdom Fungi; phylum Basidiomycota; class Agaricomycetes; order Polyporales; family Fomitopsidaceae; genus Fomitopsis; species Fomitopsis serialis. Next base: position 38,140 of record NW_025955328.1, on the reverse strand, counting down.
TACTGCTGAAATTGCCCATATCATGCCCTCATGGAGCTGTCACTGGCATCACTAGGAATGTTCAATGGAGAGCAGGAATAATTAAAAATAAGAGTTTTGTGATCAACAACACTGATCTTTTGTACCCAGCATGACCCCTTGATGGTAGTCAGATATAGAAGTATGATACCCATGTTGCATGATGCATCTATAGCTTTTGGTGAGCACAATGACTGCTCATATGTGATCCATTAGAACTTCAATGTTTCCTGGGGAGTTATGTGATTTATCTGAGCATGCAAGGAGGTAATTTAGCCTCAGAATGAACATATTGTACATATTGGACCACTGTTTCAGTATCATATGACCCCATGTCACAGAGGATGTGACTTGCCAGTAACAGTTTGCAGTGCTAACTGATCATAACAAATGTTAACTATACATGGTAAGCCCCTGCAAATGACTGTACCTGTGGGAAAAAACTGCCGCATCAGGCACCACTGGAAGCATTTCAGGCCTGTCCATCATAACAATGATACCTTCATACCTGAGGGATCATAACCTAATGCCACTGAACAGGGTAGGTATCAAAAACATATGTGTATTGTAATATGCAACACTGGCATCTAATAATCAGTATAACAGAGGCAGAGATCATGCAGATTGTTGTAGGCAAGTCTGACTCTGCTGAGGCAGGTAAGCGTGACTATGTGTATATGATCCGCCAACCCGCCTCACTACACGCTAGCCATCAATGAGCCTGACAACAAAGACAAGTACCTCAAGTTTATTCAGAAGGCCTTTGGAGACAAGTACCAAGATCTCCCACACGTCTCTGGGGAGATTGTAAGTGTTTCTGTGTCTTTCATATTCCAGTGGCAGTGACTGACCTCTGCATGCAGCATGCTCAGAAGATTGCTAGTTTCACACTGGACAATTGGAAGGTGTTGCAGCAGTGGCTCGTGGATCATGACACTCTGAATCAATTCCAGTGAGTATATATCCTTGTCTATGTGGAGATCCTATTGACTTTAGCAATCACATATTTTGTTATGGCAGCAAGCACAAGACATCAACAATGATGGGCCCCACCCACATGATTGCTGCAGAGAGGAAGTCCTACACTGACAGGTGGATACATTGCCTCCTGGTGTCTTGAAGACTGTGCTGGATCTCTCAGACAAACATGTGGAGTATGCATCAATTGATGGAACAAGTGATACAAAGAAGATTGTGGATCTGGTCAAGGCATGCTCAGTTGGCAAGAAGGTGTACATCACCCAGGTGAACAAACCATCCAAGTTGCAGGGGCTCTATGACAGCAAGGGAAAGGACAGTGTGCTTCCTAAGGTATGTTTGAACTGCCCATTGTGATTTGACATGTTTGCTCATGCTATTGAACAGCTTGTGGAACTGGGGGATGGACTAGTGAAAAATAGTGAGGTTCCGCACACCAGTAGCAGTGGGAAAGTGTCCCCCCCCTTTGTAGCCCTCACATGCTTCAATATCAACAAGCTGATCCCCATTGACTCTGGCACAAAGACGAAGTTAAAATGGGTGCTGCCAGGCACACATCACTATACTGATGCAAACCTCCACATCAGCAGGGAGCAGTACCCCACCATGGTTGGAGACCAACAATGGATCGATCTCGGACACAGGTCCATGGGTCACAGAGCATGACACCGTATTCTTTGGTGCTGCTCAAGTTTGGTGATTCTATATCCCATACTCGGAGCTAGCAATGTTCAAGCTTGGCGTGAGTAAGTGGTGGCCCATAGAGGTGTGGGTTGCCAAGGGCTTTACAATCATAAGCAACTGTCTTCTGCTAAGCAAGAATCTATGTACTGACTGTTGGTGACAAGCCTATTCTTGATGTGTACGAAGGGCAGGTCAGGAACCAGGTCAATGACTTCTTGAAGAAGGTCAAGGATGGCTACAAAGTGAAGCTATCCATGCGTGTTGACCCTACCAGACAACAAGGAGAAGGTGGTGGCTGCACCCACATGAATTTATGATACTGCAATAGACAAACAAGTTGAGGAGTTGTAAGCTTACAATGAACTCCTGCTCCATCCAAAAGATGAAGACTTATGCACAGAAGAAGATGTATGCTTTGAATCCCATATCAGTCAATTCTTCAAGGCAATCAGGTTGGGTGCAAGAGGCACCACCACCGAACACCTGGTTGTCAATTTGTTGGCTCAACACCAAGCAGGAGGTGGTGTCCAAGGAGGCTATCATGAACCCCTCCCCTCTTCCAGGAGATGGATGTTGTCAATGAGCAATGGGATGACATTGCCCAGCTGGCATGCAAGCACAAGCATCTTGGCACTGAGGATGAGCTGGAAGATGCTTGCTGCAATGGTCCAAATATCCCTTGCCAGTGAGCTTATACACTCAATGACAGTGAGAAGACATCACACGTTGTCACACCCCGTCTTACTGTTGTACATCTCACTGTCATGTGTCCTGTGTCTTGGATGCTGCATCCTTCTATCATACAGTCATCTTGTTGTATGATCAGGCCATACAGCCACAAGAACTTGATGTGGGGGATGAATTTGACCTCAGGCTCATCAAGCAAATCACTCTGAAACTCCTACCACTACATGAAAACTGCTCAGGATGTGGTGTGGTCATGATCAATGACAGCTTGAAGATGGGAATGTGGTGAAGGGGAAGGGGAAGATAAATCACATGGTCCTGCTGAGTGTTACAAGTCGCCATCTAACGTACATTTCATTTTGTTTTACTTTGTATCCTTAACCACCTTGCGTGCACAAGGACCAGTTATGTACTTTACCGCACCCGGACTATCATGTGATAGCTGACTCTTGCTGACTCATTTCTTTGTCATGTTCATCACTCCCTTCGTCAGCGATGACACATCCTGACTCATGCTTACTATACGTTCATATTCAGACTCGCCCACTTGTATATATACCTGTACAGTAGAGGTTGGACTCTTCAGTTTGACCTGGTTAGCAATCGACGCTAGCTTTCTCATACCGCTACTGCTTCGGAACTCGACTAGGACAAAGGGACTTGTGTCCTTCCTAGGTCTAAGATACAGAACTCTTCTCGAAGTTAGTAGCCTTGTCAAGCTTGTGGCTTGTAGTGTTCCACTCGCCCAGCTTCGCGTAACACTGAGTAGAGGCCAGGACACATTCCTATGTCTTGCATTTGAGGTTGAATATATCAAATGCCTGGGGACAGTACCTAGGGACAGATTGCTCCACCAGCAGAGGCCATAGAAGACCTGGGCAGTGATCGGCTGCTGGAAATAGAGCCACAGCCTACCTGCCGCTACCTCAACAACCAGAGGCAGGGAGATAGGAGTTGTGGCCTCCTAGAATTTGTTGTGAGTTATGCAGACAGTGGTAGAGATATCAGACAGATCCTGATGTATACTATTCACCACTTGATAATCACCCTTTGTTCTTCATTCCCTTTGAGGCTAGGCAGCAATGAATACTATCCCTCAATGCCAACTGCTTTGCCTCCTGTGGCTGCACTTGGCAAACTGTCATGGTGCAATCTGACATAAGATGTGCTGGACACTACAACCAATGAATTAACAGCCATTTTAGAACAAGGAACTATTAGTACTCACATAATCAAAAACTTTCCCAAAGGATGAGCAGCATAGTGTCAAAATCATGCAGTTCCAATACATTGTACACACCTTTATCAGACACAGACCATAGCACTATACACTATCATACTGCCAGTGTATAATAATGCAGGGTGGGCAGTGTCTTGCACCCCTGCTGGGCAGGAAAGACCTGCATGGTCATTGGCTGGCAGAGGTTGAACGTGGGGAGCTGGCACTCAGGTAGATGGCAGTCATCACCCACCTCTGCAATTAGAGGCAGTGGGATGGGCAGTTTCCACTCCTAGATTGCATAGTACATGAAGTTAGCTTGCAAAACAGGTGAGATGCAAAGTAGCCTGGTAATTCATTTGGTTGTTTCAATATGAGGATCATAGTCTGCAACCATGAGCTAATTGCATATCCATATGAGACTCTCTGTTAAGAGGAAAGACATCATGGATCTGTTTTTTACATGGTAGATTGCCAAGTTAATTACCAATATTACCAGAATACTGATGAGCAGTATTACTGGTTTGTATTGATAGTAGTAACAAACAGCAAATAACTTGGAAATGTTGCAAGGGGAGCTCAGTGTAAGGAGAGCATCTAGGATTCAAGGAAAGGGAATCTGGGGGAGGGTTGACTACAGTAACAACTACTCAGTTGGGACTTGCTGCTGGTGCTGTTGTACAAGTACTTATGCAGAACTGGCCCTTGATCAGAGAAAACTTCTCATATAGAAGGATGTCTTTCAACAGATTGTTAACTGTACTTCTCCAAGTAAATCTGACTTTTTTCTCTGAATTTCCTGCTATTTATCCAGGACTGCAGAGGCTATCCATGGCCAACTTCCCAAATGGGCAGGGGACTGACCATATATGGTAGGTTTGTATGTTTAATTTCCTCCACTTCACAGAGCCTCTCATACATGTGGAACTGTACAGTACAAGCATCATATACACAACAAGATTTGCCTATATCCCCCATTTGCCAAGGTCAGTACTCTGTGAAAAACAACAAGAACACCTGATCTGGGCACCCCTGTCAGTACCCAAGGGGCATCCCACGGAGAAGTAATATTTTGGTATTTTTCCGCATTCAATGGGGCTCTCAGTTAGTGCTGCTTGAAACCATCAAAAAACTGGGCATGAAGAGCTGAGACTGAAAGATTACTTTGAAAGGGAATATTTGTCAGCATTCCAGCCAATGAGAGTGCTCCGGAAATTCTTTTGAGTGACCAGAGTCATATTCCAGTCTGTCGATGACTCCGCTTCGGCAACGGGCGCTTAACTTAGCGCTTAGTAAGCGATGTAAGAGTGAATTGTTACTGCACCCAAATGGTCTTGTTTAGACCCAGAAAAAAGCGGAAAGATTGGAGAATATTGGGGATGGCCCAGGCAATATGATTGAAGTGGCCTATGGCATGAGGTTGATATCAGATAAGATAGCATTCTCAATAACCTGGTAAGATGGTTGCTGTGGCCCCAGTGAGCTTATTCATATAGCTTGCTACACCGCTCTAGGAACTACTCATGTAGTGGACATCCCCATAAGATGATAGTGTAAGTACAGATGCATGTATGTATACCCTGTATGTGTCTATGTGCAAGAGAAAGCCAGTGGCTGCACAATTGCCATATGGAGTATGTGACCTTCCCAAAAGAAGAATCCAACACAAACTGGGTGGGCTGAGGAAAATACAGAAAATGTGTGAAATATATAGACACATCAAAGACAAGTGTATGACTGCTTTCAGCTGCAATGGTCACCATTACATTGTATACAAGGGCCATAACATGGCAAAAGATGCTCAGATTACCCATTATAGTCCTTATTACCTGTATTATAGAAGCTACTGAGTAGTCCACAGTATCTAAACCACACACATACATTACAGTGTACACACCAACCATATTTGAGTCATAAACAAGCACTTTGAATCTGCAGAGGCACTTGTGCATTTTTTTGTTTTGCATTTCCTGGGTTAGCCAGCCACTGTATGCACTCAATAGAATTTTTCTATACTCTTTGAATGAAGGGCTATCAGGTGAGCATACTATGTATACTATGATCTTTTACTAGCTGAGACTATATAGGCCCTACAGTGTGTGAGCGCTTGCAGCATTGAGCCACTGAGCTGGCAGTCACATGATATGTTTACCACTTTCCTTATTGGGGGAACTGCTAAGGCATTTCATGGGCCTCATATCCAAAACAGAGTGCTTAGCCACTGCATTTGTTTGTATCTGTTGGCCCAAGTTGTGTTGCCTGGGAGTCTGATTATTCAGACTCAGATACTAACAGTTACTTATCTCTGCTTATTGGGGTGGCTGCAAGTCATGTGCACTGTGGGAACAAACTGTGATTCCAGAGGAATCACTAAGGTGTTTCATGGTGGTCCATCATAAGAATGATACCTTCGTACCTCAGGGATTGTAACCCATATAACACTGGCTTCATGAGAAGGAGCATGAGCAACTCTTGATGTCTCAAAAAAATAGCATTTCAAGAATGAGACACAGTACATATATATTACATGTATGCTGTTCAATGATTCACCATATGCCAGTTGCTTGAACTGATGTAATCAAGCACTCCAAATATTCCATTAATTCTACAGTATTTACTAGGCCCACAATGCATTGCGCAGTGAGATTGCCAATTGGGAGGGCACCTTTGTGTAGGCTCAGAGAATAATATTGGACATTGTGTGTGAGCGCAAGCATAGCAGCTAGTAATTCACTCCCTAAGGTACATACAGGCAGTGTGTCGATACTCTACATGTATGTATTGAGGTTTGATCTCAGATGGAAACATCTGAGATGGGCTTGTGCTTGCCCAAGCTCCAACAAACAACTCAAACACACCAGAAAATCAGTGAAGTACTAATGAGTCACATATAAGTGGTCATTGTGCTCACCCAAAGCTCTGGCAGCACTTTGCAACATAAGTACCATACTTTTGTATGAGACTACAGCTTATTCATATGAGGTGCAAGGCTTATGCAGACTGCCTGCTGCTATGACAGAAAAAACAGTGGTACTGATGATCAAATTCTTCACATAGAGGTTCTTGCTCTCCATTAAATATTTATAACAATGCCTGTGACAGATCCCTCAGGTCATGAATTAGGAAATCTTGGCAGTAACATGAATTTGATAATCTGTGGATGTCCTCAGCTGTTCAAATTCTTTTCCAGTACCAACACAGACAGTGTTGCATTGCAAGCTACTTCACAGAAACATCTACAAGCAGTAGTCACAGCAAGGACTAGGTGGTGGTGCTTCTATGTACTAGTCAAAACACACCTGCATAGCATCCTTAACCTTGTCCTTGCTGATGCCACTGTCTGTTTCTCCCTGCCTGAGTGCATCAGCAAACAGTTCTTTCTTCCAGTTCATCTTGGAAAACAGGTTCAATGACGAGAGAAACCTCTCCTGAGAAAATCCAAGAAGGGCCTTGCTGCTCCAGAGTGGAGCAGAGGCAGCATGGTTTCTCTCGATTGGAAGGCCAATCAGCTTGGAGACCTCAACCCCATACACTATTGTGATTAAGGTGAGATGTTTTTCACACTCTGCTGCCTGTTCACTGTCAATGAGACCCAGGCAGTCAAGGTGGAACCACTGGGCACACTGTGGACACCAGCACAGGATATGCTGTTCAGGTGCAGAGCCATGGAGATGTTTGCACCCATCCCAGATGCAGATCTGATCCCCCTGTCAAGGTGATTTGATATGTGCTGTGCTAAACACTATGTAGAGGAGCACTCACATACCAAGGTGTTCACAGAAACAGGTCGCCTGATTACAAATTTGATGGAGATGCCATGCCAATACCAGACATCCTTGTGCATGTATTGAGTGCTTGGAAGCAGGGGGGAAAGGGTGATGATCAGTAGGTGGGCTATACACATGCTCAGAATGGCACATGCATAGATTCTGTGCACCTACTCTCAAGAACATCAGCCTGCTGGACATCATAGTGATCTGAATATACTAGCTTGTGATCACCCATGATGTGTGAAAGGCTAACAATGTCGTGAGCATGCTAAGCTGTGCCCATAGCAATACACCCACCACATGAGGCTGTCAGTCCTTCTGTCCACCATAACATCCCCAATATCAGCCCACATGTACATCCATCTCAGCCACACATAGAAGATGCAACACCCATTCTGCATAGTGCCATGAAGTCCTGCAATGGTTGCAAACCAGTAGATCATATTCTCTGCTCCAGTGTGAAAGGTCTCCTGAGCAACAGTCTTAGGCATTGAAGGAAGAACAATCACATGATTGTTGACTTGAAAGAGGGTCTTCTCTTTTGTCTCCATGTTGGACACTGGGTGGGAACATCAGAAATGGGTAGCAGATGAAACCTTATTCACACACATTCCACAGTGTCCACACTCTCCAGAGTGTTGTACGTTTCTTGGTTCATGCAGCTGTACTGACAGCATGACCACCCAGGTATAATTGAAGGGAGTCAAGGAAGCTAATTGGATTCATCATGCTATCTGTGAGCAGGTTGTCTGGTGGCATCAAATCAGAGAACAAAAGGTCACACATGACTGAAGTAGGTGATCCAGTGAGGCCCTAAGCTTTGAAGTGGCATGCCCTGCTGCACAGCAGAGGCTAGAGATAGGGATTGCCTGTGATCCACTTGCCACACTGCTCATGGTAGCAGTTTGTCCATCCATTGACCAGGAAAATTGGGTTTTGCTCAGAAACACAAGAGCAGTGAGGTGAACCAGGCTATGAGCAGTTTTCATGTGGTTGTTAAGACCTGGGGCTATGTCTGTAGTACATACAGATTTACTTATTACTTATGATTATGTACCCTTGATAAAGGCTGTATGCCTTTGGCAATTATAAATCAGATAGAAAGATAAGAGGACATTACTTCATTACAGCGGATTAGTAACAAAGTGTTTACCAATAGTTAAGAGAGTTGTAACTATTATTGCTGACAACAGTGAAGAGTGCAGAAGACAATTATTAGGTTCAAGAGTCTTTCTTGTTCTAAGTCCAACTCAAAGAGCAACTGAGTGCACTTAAGCTGAATCCATATGTGGAGCTATACCAAGTATAGGATTGGATAGACCATTGAGTATTGCAGTAATCTACTCATTGTGACTTTGGTACCACATCAGGGATGGTTTGGGGACAAGTTTGTCCAGCCATCCTCCAATTCGAGTACAAATGTCCCCAGTATGGTAACTTCAAACCTCAAACCATCTAATACAACACAATCACTCCCTTTCTATTTCATATATCAGCTAAAGTCCCCCCTCAACATGTACAAGCAAGAATACTATGGTTGGCTGGTAACTTATGAGGACATGCTGTTGCACGTCGCTTGGTTCCTGCATAATGGACAGAGTGAAACTGCAGCATCCACATTCTTCCTTCTGTCACTGCAAATCACATTCCTCTTTCTTTGATGCAGTGACAATAGACATGGAGCATTTGTTCAAGACACCAATGCACACACCCCAGAGGACCTCACATTTAAACCCCTCAAGGATTCTGCCTTGGCAAATCTCTGGAATATCATCCATGCTGACTGACCATGACACCAACAACTGCAACAATGACAATGGTGATGATGGCAACTCTGCTGGTGGCAATGTCTGAGACAACTCTGCCAACTGCAACACTGTTCTGCAAAACTTTCTGAAGGAAGACCATAACATCCTGCAGCTCACATTTGGTAACCTACATGTTTCAGCTTGTAGAGATTATGATCCCTGAGGTACAAAGGAATCATTCTTATGACTGGAGGGAATGTAACACTTAGCATGGAGCCCAATGTGGCAGGTTTTTCACACAATGTATGTGACTGCACTGCATTTGTTTGGGTGTGTTGGTGCAAGCCGCGTTGTCTGGGAGTCTGAAACTTGAAACTCAGCTAATGATAGCATAGTAAGTGTTACTGATCTCAGACTATCTGGGGCTCAAAGCTGACAATTCCCCATGGACTTGGGGCCTACTGTAACATCTAGCTTGGAGCCCAATATGGAAAGTGACAAACATGGCATGTGACCTAACCAGCAGCACTGTGCTCCAATATAATCAATCACTTTTTGCAACAGTAAGCACTCACAAATAGATATGGCAAGTATATAGTCAACTTGTAGCCCTTGTTTCATAGAGTCTACAGTAATTTTGTTGGGCCCCAATAGTGGCTGGTTAGGCCAGAAAATGCAAAATGCAAAAAACACAAGTGACTTTGCAGAATTTGAACTGCTCATTTTCACCCTAGATATGGAGCACATGATCTATACAGTATAGCCATGTGTGTCAGACATCATGAAAATGCTTTATGGGGCCACAACAGAGCTCAAAATGGGCAAGTACAGCTAATTTGATGCTTGTACATGGTATTATAGCTTACCTTCCATATATGGTAACATGCTGTAAACATCACAGACCTCATCAACATGCCATAGTACTCTATGAATATCTTCTGATTTATCTGCAATTTATGAACCACCAGACATTCACTTCAGTGAGAATTACTGGATTGGGAAGGTTACTCACCATTTAGGGCAATGTGAGCTTTTGTGATGCTTCTTGTGCAAAAGCACTCCCACAACTTGCCTGGAATGTGTATTTTCCTGGATAACATCAGTGACAGATCACTGAGTATGTATACATATCTCTATTGCACCAAAAAAGGCACAATGGCCACTGTGTCTAGCCAGTCACATGATCCATGACGTGGGGTCGCAGCACTCACAGCGGTGTTTTATCGCTGCAGTGCTGCGATCGCACATCATTGATCATGTGACTTCGAAAAAGCGGTCAAAAATGCGCAGAATATTCATTCCGAGGACAAAACCTACTGTTTTGGGCCCAGAAAAATTGTGTGAATTCCCAATAAATTGGAAGGCCTCAGTGCAGCCATCCTGAAGTACTTTCAGGTCATATGAAGTCAACATCATCTAAATTACAGGTGCCACAAGGCTGCCAGACAGCTTTCAAGATACAGTACCACATTGGGTACTGAGCTGTGATATCTTGGAGTGATTTGCCTGAGGTGAGAGCACAATGTTTGATGTTTGAGGATTCAGACAGTGTGATACTGAGGTATCCAGTATATATGTGGCTTGGTGATTTAGAGTATGCAGTTAACAATGTCACTAGACACTAGTGCATTGCATGGGTATGGGTATGGGTAGCCAAAATCTGACCCATGTACCCATGCAACCCATGGACTTCTGTGGTAATAATTCAGTGGTAAAATTTGGCAACTGTTGATTAGATAGTCTGTGCTATGTTTCTCTCACAGTTCAACAGCTATATGGTGATCCTGAAGCTTGCTTCAAAGTACTTTGCAATAGCAGTATGGGAAAGTTGACAAGTGTTCCCTTTCTGTAATGTCAGCCTTCAAGATACAGTTGGTACTTGCTAGAATTGCATTATATATTTGAGTCCATTTTCAAACATTCAATAATGTTCAACTTATGATTATGAGGATGATTCAGCAAGGCCAACCTGCAGGAATATAAGGAGTGTCAACTTGCTCATGGACGACACACTTTTGCTCAACAAACCATCTATCTTGACCCACAACTAACAACTACAGTACTCTGTACATTGTAGTTAGACCAATGCACTGTTCTTTCTAACCTAACTCTCTCCTTGTTCATCTCATCTACCTATCTAGCTCTCCTGACCCAAGCAATACCCTGAGTGACTGGAACCAACTTTGTGCAAGACCTGCCTATGCCACATCCTGTCTTCTTATAAGTAACCAGAAGACAGATTTTGTCATTTATTGTTATGCTCCAACCAATGATACACAGACTACTGAGGTTGTCCTATTGACAACAACAAGTGCATTACAGTGTATGTACCATTATGCTCAATTCAATGCAGTGCCATGTGCTTGGTAGCCCAGTGCAGCTGAGATACTATACTGGCACAAAATATTATCATACTGAATCTTACCATGCAATTGTCCATGCTGGACAGCCAGTAATACTGTATACTTAATTCCTTGCTAGGTACATGTTACAGGGCCACTCTAGAATTTTGAAAAATCAGTATGAATACTGTGTCATGGACCCCTTGAGGTGAGCCTAGACCTGCAGTTCCAGCACTACATTTAGCATAGATGCCTTGTTAGTTAATTTTCTAAATCCAGGATTTCAGCAGAGTGACCAGTGGCCACAGTTACATGCAGGTGGCAGGCCATTGAATACAGTAGGTCTACGATCATGCTTTCTATAAGACATCATGCTCCTTATTGTGTCACTTATCACCTGGCAATGTATTAACTAGGCTTGAATGAAAGTAATTGCATAATGGGCTGGTCACATTCATCCCCTGGCCCCACTTATCATATATTAGTGGAAGCCTGTGACATAAGACAGGATTCAGTGATGATGATCAAGAAATAAATTCAAATAGTTTTAATATGATCCTCTTCTCAGGGGCTAGTCTGACAGACATTATCATATTCATGACACAATGCAACATCTTGTCTGTGTTTCAGTTCAATTTTTGTATACCCTGAGATACATTTGTTCTGCTCAATGTTGACCCATTGTAATCCCACTACATTTGGGTGATCCAATATGATGGGCTTTAGAGGGTTCTGCCCATGGTATCACTATACATTTTGTGTTGTGATGTGTAAGACTTATTTGTGTATACAGCCTTGCTATTCCCCAAATGTTGTGGTTGTCCCACCTGAATATCCATATATGTTGGAAATATAGGTACAGTAACTGCCCTCATGTAAGTGACTCCCATCTAATCAATGTGTCCTGGCTTGCAAAAGTGGAAGCTTCAACAATGTTGTGATTGACCATGCAATCAGTGAAACTCACCTGGCCAGCATGATACCAACAAACACATCCCATATCATGCAAAATTATGAGTACCATGAACTGCACATAGATCTACCCATGATAGTACCCATACCCAAGGGTACCCATGATACCCATGCAAAACCCATACCCATGGCATGGGTATGCAACCCATGTGGGTATGGGTATGTGTATGCCCTCAGACACCCATGGGTACACCCACGCTATGCACTACTAGTAGACACAGCCATGTGTGCTCTGATATATATTCACAATCACAACACAGTGGCTCTACTATTTTCCCCAGCAACTGCCTTATGTAGTACCCTGAACCAGTTAGGAATGTATACTGTTCTAAATGTCCTTTGATACAAGCACAGAGCAGACAAACACAATGATGGAGAAAATCACAAATGCCTATAGCTATGGAAAGATGCAAATATGACAATTGCTTGAACTAATGCAATCATGCACTCTGAATATTCCATCATTCTTACAGTGTTTACTTGGCCCACAAAGCATTGCCCAGTGTGAGATTGCCAATTGGGAGGGCACCTGCCATATGTAGTAATCCTGATTCAAGTTGTGTGATAGCTCCTGCTTCACTGGCACAGACCCTCTCATAATTTCCCTAGCCTTCATAGTTCCTTATGCATACAAAGCATGAACATGTGCAGGATATTCATTCTGAGGCCACATAACCTCCTTGTGTAGGCTCAGAAAAGCCCCATACACCCCAGAAAATCAGTGAAGTACTATATATGTGGTAATTGTGCTCACCCAAACCTCTGGCGGCACTTTGCAACATAAGTACCATACTCTTGTATGGGACCACAGTTCATTCATGTGAATGGGTGCAAAACCTATGCAGACTGCCTGCTGCTGTGCAATAGAAAGTTGATGATAAAATTCTTATTTACAGGGTCTTGCTCTCCATTGAATATCCATAACAATCCCTGTGACATATCACTCAGGTCATGAATTATGAAGATTTGACAGTAACATGGCTTTGATAATCTGTGGATGCCCTCATTGGTTAGCAATGTGAACTCCTCAGTATGAACTACGAGGCAACAACATCAGGTGCCCACCTAATGCATTTAGCTGGAATGTTGTTACCTGTATCTGTATTGACAGTAACATGCTATGGAATGATGTCAGGTTATGAGATGAGGAGAGGAATGCAGATGAGCACAATATACTGTATCTATAAGGTTGCAGCTACACATGACACATGTGACTTACTGTTTTTCCACAGCATGAGCTGCAGTTTATGAAAAGGCATCATGAGTGTAAAAAACTCAGCATAGTTGGCCTAGACTGACTCTTACATTGGGAGGTCTAAGCCCATGTAGTATCAAATTTGTAGGGAAGTATATGACCTACTCAGTTCAAATGATACAAACAATTCTGATCATTGTCATTATTGACTTAATAAACAGTCCCTATACAAATTCCATGATCCAAAAGTCTCCCAATAGTAAAGGGGTATTATTGTTCAGTGTTTTGAGACAGTATATAATGTCCCAAACATGGTGGAACAGGGCAGCTCAACTACAGTTGGGCAAGAACAAGTCTGCAACCACACATATGATTGGGCTGTGTGGCAATATTGTCAGAGCTATCTATGATCAGTAAAACTTTCTGATGAAGAAATATGCACATTATGGATTCTCTAGGATACTCATTATCCAGGATTCAATGCTCTTGTTTCTTGTGTCACTGCAATGGGGATGGTGAGCTGAGCACCATGACAATCATGATACTCCCTATAAATTCAATCTGGCTGGTGCAAGATTATTTTTATTGTCAGAGTTTGATCATTGCTTGTTCTGGTAAATCTTGGAAGGCAGGTAGTTTCTCAGATGAGCATATGTCAATACATTTAATTAAGCCAGGTTCAAGGAGTGGATTAATGAGTTTCTTAGAAGACCAAAGACACAACTGGGATCATACTGCCATACATGGCCCACTCCCCAGCAAGTGCACTACTGGAGGTGCCAGGGTTCCTCGTGACACTTGTATCTGATGTTGTAAACTGCTGTCCTCTGCTGTCCTAGCTCAGGCATCCTTGTGGGCTCTCACTCATCAAACCTCCCAAGTCCTCATTGTGTACGTCAGTATTGTTTGGCCAATGCTTACCACACTTCCAAAGCACAGGGGTTTTCCCTGCAAGGTCCTTCAGACATGTTTATTACTTACTGACTGTCCAACAAGGGCCTTGCACACACATCTTGGACCACTCCTGACCTGAATGTGACACTGAGCAGTCTTGCTTGATTCAGGTGCCAAGTTCAAACCATCTGGCCATGATCTTAGCCAGAACTACCTACAGGAATCTTCCATCTTCAACTCAATGGTTGGTCATACAAAGTAGACAGCAGCAATAAACCATGGAACTAATCAGGCCACCCAACAAGCTGGGTTCAACATGTCCTTTGTCATACGCAAGCAACACTTGGTTATATATATTGCAGGTTTAACACAGACTTCTACTGAGAATAAATGATTGCTCACTGTTTTTCAGGTTTTGCACAGCTTTGTGTGTGTTGCTGATTTGCCTGCTGAGCTGCAGGACATGTTTCCACAATCATCTAAGGCAGAGCTAGAGTGGAGGCAGTGGATGGCCTTGGACTGCACACACATACTGGTTACACTGAATATCTTGATTGGTGCATCCATTCATACAAGACAATCAAGACAGTGTGAGTTGTTGATTGACACCATGATAGAAGTAAGCAAGCTGACAACAGATTGTTGCAGTCAAACTTGGGTGTTCAAGGAAATAGCAGCAATAGCACTATGGGGTGATACAAAGCCACAGTCAAACACAAGACTGCCAATCAGTGGATTTGTGGTCAATCATATTGATTGCACTCTGTCACTAGTATGGCTTCACAGCACCTGGCATCAATTGGCCTGCATCTCTGACTGATTATTGCACTGAAAGTGTGGGAGCTAGGCTACTGCCAGAAGTTGTATTCATATGATCCCTGAGGTACAAAGGAATCATTCTTTATGACTGGAGGGAATGTAACACATGTCCAGTCTTCATTGGCCGCCCTATTGAAATCCAATGACTTGTGTTGACGAGGAAATCCTCAACAAAGACTCAACAAAGTTGACACCCCCCAACAGAGTGTTCTCATACTTGGTGTCATGGCTGAGACTGTGTCTACAAATAACTCTACTCAGTCCCAATTCACGTCTTTCTTGCACACACTTCAACATCTTGAATCTGTATCCTCCTTTCAACATTTGACTTTACGATCTCTGAGGTACGAAGGTATCATTCTTATGATGGACCACCATGAAACACCTTAGTGATTCCTCTGGAATCACAGTTTGTTCCCACAGTGCACATGACTTGCAGCCACCCCAATAAGCAGAGATAAGTAACTGTTAGTATCTGAGTCTGAATAATCAGACTCCCAGGCAACACAACTTGGGCCAACAGATACAAACAAATGCAGTGGCTAAGCACTCTGTTTTGGATATGAGGCCCATGAAATGCCTTAGCAGTTCCCCCAATAAGGAAAGTGGTAAACATATCATGTGACTGCCAGCTCAGTGGCTCAATGCTGCAAGCGCTCACACACTGTAGGGCCTATATAGTCTCAGCTAGTAAAAGATCATAGTATACATAGTATGCTCACCTGATAGCCCTTCATTCAAAGAGTATAGAAAAATTCTATTGAGTGCATACAGTGGCTGGCTAACCCAGGAAATGCAAAACAAAAAAATGCACAAGTGCCTCTGCAGATTCAAAGTGCTTGTTTATGACTCAAATATGGTTGATGTGTACACTGTAATGTATGTGTGTGGTTTAGATACTGTGGACTACTCAGTAGCTTCTATAATACAGGTAATAAGGACTATAATGGGTAATCTGAGCATCTTTTGCCATGTTATGGCCCTTGTATACAATGTAATGGTGACCATTGCAGCTGAAAGCAGTCATACACTTGTCTTTGATGTGTCTATATATTTCACACATTTTCTGTATTTTCCTCAGCCCACCCAGTTTGTGTTGGATTCTTCTTTTGGGAAGGTCACATACTCCATATGGCAATTGTGCAGCCACTGGCTTTCTCTTGCACATAGACACATACAGGGTATACATACATGCATCTGTACTTACACTATCATCTTATGGGGATGTCCACTACATGAGTTGGCAGTCACATGATATGTTTACCACTTTCCTTATTGGGGGAACTGCTAAGGCATTTCATGGGCCTCATATCCAAAACAGAGTGCTTAGCCACTGCATTTGTTTGTATCTGTTGGTCCAAGTTGTGTTGCCTGGGAGTCTGATTATTCAGACTCAGATACTAACAGTTACTTATCTCTGCTTATTGGGGTGGCTGCAAGTCATGTGCACTGTGGGAACAAACTGTGATTCCAGAGGAATCACTAAGGTGTTTCATGGTGGTCCATCATAAGAATGATACCTTCGTACCTCAGGGATTGTAAAATAAAAGAGTTATTAAAAAAGCGACAAGGTATCTCTACTCAGAGGAGGAAAGCTATATAGGAGGAATGGGAATAAAGTTCCTACTGTTGTCATATTTGGATCAGAGGCTAGAGCAGAGATCCTTATGGATGCTCATGAAGGTTTGGGACACAGAGTAGAATATGCAGTATTGAAGATGTCAAAAGAAAGATTGATTGGCCAGGAATGTGGAGAGATGTTAGGCATCATGTTGCATCATGCAATCAGTGCCAATTAAGAAGCACTACCAAAGTAGAGGTCCCTTTAAGAATATCAGCACCTCTCACCATCTTTCACAAGATATATTTGGACATTATGGAAATGCCATTGGCCAGGGGATTCAGCCATATAATTGCAGCTCAAGATGATTTAACAAGAGCTTCTGAAGGACGTGCACTGCAAAATAAAACAGCCAAAGCAGTTGCAAAGTTCTTCTTTGACTTGCTGGGGAGAGGGCCATAGCTGGCAGTACGATCCCTTTTGTTGGATACATGTCAGTTTGTGAACAAATCATTTTCACCACATCAGAAGTTAAGCTCAGCAAGACTGCTAGTATATTGCCTGCATAGAGTACTGACATATCTTCCGCATTTTGCACCATCCAGCTGCCATCTCATAGCATAAACATTTAGAGTAGCCTGCTAATTTATGATGTTGTTCTGATGTGAGGATCATAGTTTGCAATTATGAGCAACATGCCAATTGAGTAAGTATTTGCATTTCCATATGAGACTCTCCATTGAGAATACAGACATTATGGATCTGTTTCTTACTTGGTGAATAGCCAAGTTTCAACCAATATTATCAGAATACTAATGAACAGTATCACTGGCTTGTGTTGATATCAACAAAGAGAAAATAGCTTGGAAATGTTGCAAAGAAGTATGCCTGTAGATCAACTAGAACTCAAGGAAGGGGAATCTGGGAGGTTGACTACAGTAACAACTACTCAGCTGGGACTTGCTGTTGTGCAAGTATTAGCCCTTGATCAGAAAGAACTTCTGATACAGGCAGATGTCTTTCAATAGATTGTTGACAGTACTTCCCCAAGTACAAACCAATCAACAATAGACAGATAAGTATACCAGTAAGGGATTCTGAAAAAAGGCCCTTCCAGAATTGTCATGTTATACAAGGAATACAACCAAAGACTGTCCAGTTTGCTCTCACCATTTGTACACTGAAGTGAACAGTTACCAGGCACTGACCAGTAGTACAAAGCCATACTAAGGTATGTTACTGGATTGGAGCTCAGCCCACAGTTCCAAGCCAATAGTAATGGGCTCATGTATGATGTGATTCAATGTACCACCATGGTGAGTGCCATCAAGACTGATAGAGTCATGGGCAGGATTGATCACTGAGGTCTGGGACTATTGAAGGTACAGAGGAGTACAGAAGCAAGTGGTAGATGAGATGAATGTTTGGACTTCTCTCAGGGATGCTCCTTTTGAGCATTTCCCAAGTGCACTCCCCCTTAGCTACATAAATACTTCATAGAATCGAAATAGTAGAAGACTCAGTCCACCACTTTCCCAGGCCATTCAAGATGCACAATAAGGCTCAAAAAGTAGCGAAAAAGCAAGGCAAGGGTATGTGTGTTAATGATTGCCACTGATCATCAAGCATGTGCTCTGTGAAACATGAGGGACCACATGGATGTTAACCTGAAACACTAGTGTAGCCCTATGAAAACTCAGAAATAGTGTACAGCTTGATGAGCCACTCATAGATTGCCTACCAGCTGGAATATTATCATCAATATTCTGAGCTAATAGTCACCCAGTAACAGCTTTCAGATCATCTGGTCACAAGGGGCCTAAGGAAAGTACTAGGAGCCTGGTAATAGTCCAGTCAGTACATACACAATGAAGTGCTACAAAGCATGACAATGTGAGGAACAAAAGATCACCTGAATGTGGTGAGAAGGCATTGTGAATACTACAGTGAAGTCCATGAAAAGGAAATCAAATAAACATAACAAAGTGCGGGAATGATAACAACTGCTGCTTATCCTATTCAAAGATCACATGTGTGGAATTCCTTGTGAAAATGCCTTGTCCCTAACAACAGCCTGCATACTAAGACTTGCACATGGGGTCATTGTAGCCTCTCCTGGGTATTCTAGTAATGCCTGTTATCAATGGTCATGCACTCTGGTCATAAGTCAAGGGATTTCTATATCTCCAGACACTCCCAAGGTAATTAATTACCAGTGTCATTTTCTGGCTGACTGTGTGTGCACATACAATGGTACTATATTTGGATTAGACACCATATGTTGATATTGACATTGCTCTGGCATGGCAGATACCATCCAGGATCAACTGCCAAATTGGGTGCTAGTGGGCACACTGCCACATATTCATGCTTCCCAATGCTGTTCAAACATCACACATGTTCACATCTGGGTATAAAGTGTTATTTTTCCACTTTCCATATAACATGAAAGGACCCAGCATGAGTAGCTGACATTTTATAATCACATGTAAAAGGAAATAATTGCAGAAAATGAGAGTACTCCCAAAATCATATTATTGACTAGAGATCTATAAAAGGACAGCCTTATATTGGCTCAGAAGTCCATGGTATTATGGCCTCTTCACTGTTGCTTAGTAAGCAATGCAAGTCTGCATTATTTCCAGAGCAACCATGGCTTCTTCTGAGCCCAATCAGAAAGAAAGCTGCCTTTTCTATCTCCACATACCAAGGGCCATTGCATAAGAATAGGATGATGGTAGTGCATACAGAGGTTAGATATCTTCCAGGCAAAAATGATCTGAGGGACTTACAACCAAGCATAGCACCATCATACTATATAAATGGCACTGCTTCATATTGACAAGATTAGTCAAAGACATGCTTATACTGGACTGCTACAATAGAGCTGCTGACATCAGGCTATGTGCATCTGCATTAGCACATGTGGGATGTACTGTTGCATTGGCCTACAACAGTCAGCACAATGTGAAGTCATGGGATTGTCTGATTTTATCTTATTTCCTACTATTTATCTAGCATTGCAGAGACCATCAAAGACTTTGATACACTATGTGTGGTAATGTGGTGGCCCCACTTTATGACATTGCTAGTGTATGAAGTTTCTCACAACAGTAGTAACTGCATAACACAACTTGTACAATGTCTTTGTATCACTTTTTAGGATCAGTACAGTGTGAAAAAGATCTGTGGACCCACAATTCTGATGGCTATGCTATTGACATGTGACACAGAGTGAGTATCATGAACATGCTCAGCATGAACTGTGCCACAGCCTTTGTGCCACAGGTGTCCACCATTTTCTGAATATGCTATAGCCAATCACTACTTACAGCAAACAGTACAAGGTGAGCCTGAGTGGAATCATTCGAAGTATTGTCTTGTTTTATCCGCATTTTCTGAGCCCAGACACAGCAGGTAACTCAGACTTTCCATTTTGGGAATGTAAGCTATCACATATAGCAGGTTTGGTCACACAATTCATAGGCAGTTGGTAAGCATCACAGGAAAAACAAACAATGTGAAAGAACCAGTGTTCACAGAGCCATATGCTGGTGCTATATTTGTATGAATCTATGGGAAAGCATACTATGTAAAGCCTCTCTGGCATCATATACATTGTTAGGGCTCGGCGGTTCGAGTCCTGGACACAGGGGGCGGGCTACCTGACGAGACTAACAGTGGTGGTCGCTCGGCGACCAGAGCGGATGGAAAGATAAGTCGTGAGGTCGTTAAGGAGGCGTATAGCCCGTAGAGGTCGTACGAGGACTGTTGAGTCCTCGTTAAGGTCGTTCACGCAGCTGTTGAGCTCGCGCTGGCAGTCGGCGACGAGCCTGACTGAGAAGGAGTCGGCGACGAGCCTATCCTAGGCGCAGCGACGAGCTAACACCTTCGAAACGAGAGCGCGACGAGCACTCTCGTTAATGGCCAATCCCGCAGTCGTACGGCGTGAAGAGTTCGCGCGCGGACGATGTGGTTGGGAGTAAAAGGCTGCTTCCCATTCTAGTAAAGCGCGCGTCTTCGGCGAGACGCGCGCCTAAGTATACAAGACATGAACAAAGTAAGTGAATACAGTACGCGTCGTAAGTATCTAGGCTCGGGCGGTAAATACATGCGGGTCGCGGTTATTATACATAGCACGGAAGAGATTTATGTACGCAGTCTTAATCCTGTCCGTAGCGTCCGTAACAGAGCCCCCCACCGCGGCTCGCAAGTCTTGAGCGATGTCTGACCGTGGCTCCAACTCTAAGAGAATCCTTCCCAACGCGTACCAGTGTTTGAGGCGAATCACGTCGTCGTCGCTATCGAGGCAACGCGGCTCGGAGAAGGTAGGGTAGTACGATGAGTTCGCCCCCCAGGCTCGTCGTAGACGGTCGCGCACTTCCGCCCATAGGACTCCGCGAGCTTCACTCGAGGTCGCGTTCCTCAATGCTGGGAGTCGGCCGACCACCAACCGTTCCACGTTGAGTCGGAAGTGATAGGTCCCCAACTCCCATACTTCCCGGTCGACTTCCCCCGGCGTTGGATTGCGCAGAGGGTGGACCTCTTTGTCCGAGAGCGGACGTACGTTGGACCTCTCGAGTGCCGCCTGCAGATGTTGAGGGGCCTTGAGACGATTCTTCCAGCCCTTGTGCTTGGTGGGGACCCAAGTTCCCGGGAGCTTGTGCAGGGCGTCGACATGAGTTTGACGCGTCTTCAACCACCGAAGAATCACAATGTACCCGTCGTCACCCTCCATCCGCAAGACAGAAGGGAACGGCATGAGATGCGCATTCTCCGGAGGGAGCTGCGGTTCCGGACCCCGGTCGTGTTCCCAAGCTAGACGTCCCACGGAGATGCTCGTATCGTCCTCGAAGGGGCGTCGAAGGAAGTCGTCGACCTCGTTAGCCGTGAAGAGGGGCAACTTGGTCCTGACCGGTACTCCCGAAGAGAGCGTGATGACGTGGAAGTCGTCCGGGGGAGTGGGATCTCTGGGGATCTGCTCCCTAGTCGAGCTTGACGCCGTCCGAGAGTTGGTCAACCTTTCTCCAAGAGGGACACCTACACGAGCGAAGAGCGAGCGCGGCTCTTCGAATCTGTCGAGAAGGGGACGAGCGGACTGTCGTTCCGCAGGGGGAGCTTCGGGGAAGGCGATCCCCGGTAGGCTGCTCTCTAGACGGTCCGCAAGCGAACGCGTAGGCTTGACCGGCGAGGGTTGCTCTATTCGGTTAATCAAGGAAGGGGCCGGCGGAGCGATAGGCGGGGCGAACGTGGGCGAATGACGGCGACCGGACTCTGTCCTCGCTAGTGTATGGCGTGGGTATACCCATGAGCATCCAGGACATACCCATACCCATACCCATAAGGGTACAGTACCCATGCAATGGGTATGGGTCATGCATGGGTATGGGTAAACCCATGGGTAGCATGGGTTGATGCACTAACTTGAAGCATTGATATCATAATATCATTCAGCTTTCGGACACAACAGCAATTGAGAATCAACATCATATCATGGACCATGGTATCTAGTGTATCAGTATGACATGTCATTACAGCCCAGCAGCACTACCCCATACATCTCGAGGATCTTCATCTGCATCCTTTGAAGGGTCCTCGACAGTGACAGCTAAAACATCATCATCCTCAACAAGGCCCTGTAGACTCCAGTCATTCAGGCACAGTAGTGCACGAATAGACTCAGCCGAAAGGCCATTGCGAAGGTGCGAAATAAGGATTCGCCCCTTGCTGAACAACCGCTCAACATCGACAGATGTGGCTATAAAGGTCCATCAATATCACCCACATACACAGTGACAACAATGTGGATGAGTACTTACGAGGAATCGTGAGGTAACTGCGAGCCATGCGCGATAGGTTCGGGTATTTCTTGCGATTATTGACCCACCACTCGAGCGCGGTGTCAGTGCCATCATCGAGGCCGGAGCTGAGGTAGTGGGTCAGCTCGTCGCCAACCCGCTTCGTCGTCTCGCGCTGGCGTTTGCGGCGCTCGTTGTCGAACATGTTCGTCATCGAGCCTGCATCCTGATGGGCAGAGGCGGTAGATCGCAATTGTGATCAGGTACGTTCGACAACATTATGCAAACGAGGAACGTACCGAGTCGGACCCGCTACCAGCCTCGTCAGAGCTCGAGTCTGCCGCGCCGTCCCCAGGCACGCGATCCTTCCAGTATCGGTCATACGTGGTGCGGATGATATCACGCGCGTTGTCGATCCACGAAGCCGGCCAGTCCTTCTGGCGGAAGTACTCGAACTTGAACCGGGGGTTCAAGACTGCATGGGAGAGATCAGTGAATCCAGGGAGATCACGGTGAGTGAATCACTTACTCATTGCGATGCGGTAGGCCGCTGACTCGTCGGTCTTGTCATAGTAGTGGTTCAGGGCCTTCTTCGCAAGGCCGACTGCGAGGCGGATTGCCGGCTCGAGCTGGGTGTTGATCGTGTCCGTCGCAAGGCGTTCGTCGATCTTGTCCATGGCCGGGATGACCTCGCAGAGATCAGGGCTGTCAGAGCCTGTGCGCGAGAAGAAAGACGTGGCGTGGTCGAAGACCTGAAGGCGCGAGTGCAGCGCCACGTATTGTGTGACGAAATAGGTAGGTGAGTAGTGTGGACCCACAAAGTGACAGTGTGACTCACCCGCAGGACATCACGCAGCTGCACCGCCATCTTCCACTCTGTCTCGGTCAACTCCCATTTCCTCAGGTCGTTCGCCTTGTCCTCCGTCATCCGCTCTATCGCGTCTCGGCACTTGATCGCGGCGTCGAGCATGCCGAACGTCGAGTTCCAGCGTGTTCGCACGTCGCGTGGGAGCGTCTTGTCGCCGAGCTTCAAGTCTTCCAAGACACGCGCCCATCTGGGCGCGAGGATGGTGGTCGAGCGATGGATGGCGAGGGAGATTTTGCGAAGCTGGTGGATAGGAGCTCAGGTGAGTAATGGATACCAAAAGTTCGTGGTACAGACTGGCTTACTTTGACTAGCATGAACTTCACGGGGCGCACGCTCTCGTCGAGCTGCGCAGCGTCGCGCGCAGGCATCTCCTCGCGCACATCCCACATCCCATCAACATCATCTGCCTCGTTGTCAACCTCGTCAGCATCGAAGTCGAGATCCTCCATCAACTCCTCAAGATCGCGCTCCCAGTCGCTGAGATCAGCGTCTTCGTCGTCGCGTCCAGGGTCGTCTTCATCCGCCTCATCCTCGTCAGTCTTCTTTTTTTTCTTCTTCTTCGGCGGCTCGAACTGACGGAGTATCGTCTTCGCCACCAGGTTCATGATGTGGCAGAAGCATCGCGTTCGCGCATGGCTCCCCCTACAACTCTCAATCAGCAACTCGAGCTCGTCGACCATCACGTCATTGGACGACGCGTTGTCGCACGTTATGCCGAGCATCTGGTAGCAAGAGTGGCAGTGAGTATTTTATCTCACTCTCAGATGCCCCTAGCTAACCTTCGTCCCGAGCTTCAGGTCCTCGATCATCTCTGCGAACGCGTTCGCCAGATTCAGCCCCGAGTGCGACTTGGCAACCTCGACCACGTCCAGGACCATCCGCATTGGCGCCCCCTTGTGCTCGAAGTGCACCGTGAACGCGACGAGGGCTTTCTGATTCGGCGAGGTCCAAGCGTCCGTCGCGAAATTCAGATCGCCCTCGCAATCCTTTTGGAGGTAAGCCATCAGCGCTCTAATTGATTACTATCTGATTGATCTCACCTGCAGCATCTTCGCGACGCGTGTGCGAGCCTTGCGGAAGACCTTGCGGACATCCCTCCCGACTGTTGTCGGCGACGGGATGTAGTGCTCAGGTCGGCCAGTCTTCATCAAATTCTGGAAGCCGCGGTCGGACACGATGTTGAACGGCCGCATGCTCTCGGAGACCCATCGGACGATCTCGGCGCTGGCGAAGGGTGGATCAGTTTGCATAGGGGTCTTGCAGGTGAGTATGGCCTACCGAGTCTGAGTCGGCGTGTGCTGACGTGTTGAATACGTGACCTTCCCTTTCTTCTTTGCACGTCCGAATGCAACAGTGATGTCCCCTGACCGTCGGTACTTGTCGATGCACTCTCGTCTCTCGCCAGCCCTCTCGACAGCGTCTGCCGCGTGCAGCGCCTCTTCCGACCAACACTTCTTGATGTGCTTTCTCATGTTCCCTGTCGACGTGCCATCTGGACCATCCAAGTACCGCCGAATCTTCTTTCCGCATCCGGTGTTCGCGCAGATGAACGAGTGGACACGTCGCCCGTCGACATACTCGATCAATGGGTCGGGCTTGAAGAACGCGTATGCACTCGCGGTCCAGCTGACACTCATCCGCTCTGATGAATGGTAAGTACTGCCCCCTTGTCTGATGTTCGAGCTTGCTTACTCAGTTCCTCTTCAGCTGTTTCTTCTTCGTGATCATCACCACTTGGCGCCTCGTCCGCATGGTTCCCTCGCCCACTCTCATCACCACTGCTCACATCTATGACCTCACCAACCTCGGCCTCGTATTCATCCCACTCCTGCACTCGTGCTTTCCGCGACCCACCACTGCCAGCTGTCGTCGAGGCGGCTGCCGTCTTCTTGCCCATGCTCGTGGCTGTGCGGCTGCCCGTGGCTGTCGTGGTGCCGGCGCCTTTACCTGGACCACTCGTCGATCTTCCCTTGCTAGTCGAGCCTGTCGCGTCGCTGTCTTTCGATGTGCGTGCTCGCTTTGATGGCTTCGCTTTCGGTGGGGGCGAGGCCTTGCGCTTGCTGTGCTTCTTCGATGTATGACCACCACGGCCCATTGTAGGTAGTTGAACAGAGTACTAGATGTGTTCGAGAGGGAGAGGGAATGTGGTGTGGCTCAGGGTAGTTACAGTCGTAGTATAGCTTTGTCATAGCTCCAAATATATACATATTGAGTGAGATCTTGCGATGCCCGAGTCCCCGACAGCCCGATTTTGGGTATAGGTTGGCCCACTGCATTTGCCTCTCCTGTCGGCCCGCCTGCGCACACTTCGGTGGCACGGGTATGTCTACGGGTACACGGGTTCAGCAATCGGTACCCATACCCATACCCACGAGTACCCATACCCGTGACCCATGCGGGTATGGGCAACCCATGCAATGCACTAGTCCTCGCAGGGCTTCGTCCTCTATCCTCTCGCTCTGCTGTCCTTCGGCCGGGGAATCGTCGAGGCATGAGGCGGGGAGGAGAGCGGGGACGTCTTGAGCTGGCGTCCGGTCGGTAGGAGTCGCCGGCTCTCCAGTCACGTCGAGGCGAACGGTCGCGGTAGGAGTGGCGAGGAGGGGAGCGGCGAGGACTCCAGGAGTGTTATCGTACGGGCGCGAACCACCGTATTCTCGCGCTGGACGAGGAGGGGAACGGCGACGTCGAGGAGACCGAGAACGAGATGGTCGACGTTGTCGTCCCCTGGGAGAGGGTGAGCGACCTCGGAGAACAGGAGGATTGCCAGTTCGAGGTACCATCGGCGAGGGGTCGGGATCCCTCTGCTTGCCCTTATCAAAGCTCGTCAGACGAGGCGGCGAGGGACTTCTTCTTTGCTCGGGCTCCTGGGTTGGAACCGGCTCGGGCGAAGGAGGCAGGGAGAACGCCATAGGCGAGTCTCTTCGGAGGGGCGAAGAGTTCGCACCGCTCCGAGGAGGTGTGGCCGGGCAGTCCTCTGTGAAGATTCTCATCGGCGAGTCACCTCGGAGGGGCGAAGAGTTCGCGCCGCTCCGAGGGGGGTAACCGGACGATCCTCCGCGATGGCCTCGGGCGCTGATTGATTGTTCCAGGCGTCTTCGTCCCCGGGAAAAATCGTCGAAGAAGGAGCCGCCGGTAGAGTTGACTCGATTCCCGAGGCAGAGGCGGGTGCAAGGGGAGAGGCGGGATTCCACGCTGGTACCGGAAACTTTACGTAGTTAAAATCCGGGTCTTCATCGGCACTGTCCAATTCATCTTCTTCTTCTCTCAACCTCTTCCTGCTTTTCTTGTTCGAGGGGCCTTGGGCGCATGATCCTCGTCGTCCCAATACTCCAGTAACAGTCGGAGGTCGAGGCGGGCGAGGGACTCTTGGACTACGGTGGATGGGGAGGCTTGCGAGTTACGCACCACACGGGGACTCCGAACCAAACCAACCGTTTCAGCACTTCCGCCTCGTTCTCGTCGACCCAGCTTCCGATTCCGATGATATTGGTAGCGGGCGCGCTCATGTATCCCTCGTCGAATACTAGTTGCAGATATCTCTTATACGAATATCCTCGCAGTTCGAGGAGATGACGCTGGATGAGGGCTACATCCTTCCGGAAGGGGAATAGTTCTTGAGAGAAGCTGCGGAAGCGGTATAGCGCGTCCTGGACATCCACAGGACGTAGACGTAGACCTCGAGGGGGTGAAGGGTCGGCGAGGAAGTAGTCGTTCGCCCTTGTGAGTTCGGCCTCGTAGAGGTTCTGGAGCGCGCGAGAGAATTCGGGGGTGGGTACTCCCCTCATGTTCTGGAAGCTCTTAACGGAGAACGTTCCCTTCCTCCTACCGCGCGCGACGTCGAGGGTTACGTAGGCGGGGTCGACGCCTTCTTCAGTAGGAGGGACTTCGTAGATGAAAGCGCGGTGCCCTTGCGCACTGGCCCAGTATTGGGGGTGGAAGCCCGGCTCGAAGAGACCCGTACGTCCGTCCGCGAAGATCTCCTCCAATGCGTCCTGTTGAGGAGGGAGCGAGGGCACGTACGGAGCATTAGGCGAGACCGCCCATACGCCAGGACTCAAGACGACCGCCGAACGGACCCGGAGATGCGCTTGGAAGTAAGTCCAAGCCGAGTCGCGGGCGTGGGTCCGGGCAGGCGCGACGCGATAGTCTTGAGGGAGGAAGAGAGACTCGCGGAATCAAAGGAAATTGGACGAGGAGGGGCCGGCCATACTTGTATCGAGCTGCGTACTCGGGAAGGAAGGAGACGATGAGGGTTCAACGATCGAAGAAACGGATGAAGTTCGGACAGTCCAAACGTTCACTCGTTCGACGGGGCGGCAAGGAGCGAAGAGTTCACTCGCTTGCGTAGGGAGAGCGACGGAAGAGTAGCAAGGAGCGAAGAGTTCACTCGCTTGCACAGGGGGAGCGACGGAAGAGTAGCAAGGAGCGAAGAGTTCACTCGCTTGCGTGGAAAGGGTTATGTAGAGAGAGGGAGAGAGAGAGCGCGGCGGGCGCTCAAAGTGAACTTGTGGCTGCACTCGCCGCGTCGCGGTCACGTGTTCAGCGTGGGTGGTAGAAGCGCTGACGCGTAGGAGAGGAAGATTAGAGGAAAGTAAAGTAGGTATTTCTTAAGGAAGAGAGAGAGAACTATCTACGGTTGTTTTACTACAGGAGTCGTTCTTGTATTTACTACTACTAATCTTAGTACATGTATTCTCAGCGAGTGAGGCCTTGAGAAGTCTTATAATCTCGAAGAATTTCGTGCGCGTTCCGAAGGTGAGCTGCTGGCTCCCAAGTATCGTGTACGGGTCCGTAGTGTTTCCATCGTACTAGGAACTCTAGTCGGTTTCTCTTTGACCGGTTTCTCCTCCAAGCTACTATGCGTTCCACTTCGTACTCTTCGGAAGCGAGCAGGTCGGATTGGTGAGGATCCGGCAGCGTAGGCCGGTCTACCCCTTCGTAGGAAGCGTCAGGTTCCCGGTACTTCCGTAGATGTTCGATGCTGATGACAGGGTTCATAGGGTAAGTGTCGGGAATAGCGAGTCGGTAGACCAGAGGGTTGACTTGTTCTTGGACCGGGAAGGGTCCGAGCATACGTTGTACCAGCTTTTTGCCAGTACCCTTTACGTCTACTAGTTCAAGCGAGTGCGGATTCACCAGAACTCGGGAGCCGACCGGAAAAGTTTCGGGTCTTCGTCCCTTGTTGTAGCTTCGAGCTGCCTGTTCTTGAGCTATGGCTAGGGCGTCACGAGCTCGTTGGCGGTGGAGCTCCATTTCGATGGCAAAGTCGGTGGCGCGCTCGCTGGCGAGTTGAGGACGTTCTACGTATCGTTCGTCTTTGATCAGGAAATCCAAGGAACCCTTGGGATGGAACCCGTAGAGCAAGAAGTACGGGGTTTGACCCGTAGCGGAGTGAACGGATGAGTTGTAAGCGTGCGCGAGAGCCGGCAACCATTGCGACCACGTATTCCGGTCTCCTTGGATGTAGGCTCTCAGCATGGTCTCGATGCGTTGATTCACGATTTCGGTTTGTCCGTCGTGCTGCGGGTGATGCGAGGAGGACAAGCACAGGTGAATTCCCAACTCAGCGGCCACCGCTCTCCAAAACTCGGACGTCCATCGACCGTCCCGGTCGCAGATGATATGTTCCGGGATGCCGAACCGATAGACGACGTGTTGTACGAACAAGTGAGCGAACTCCACGGTGTTCAGAGTGCCTTCGCAAGGTATGAACAGTCCATGCTTCGTGCAGCGGTCTACTACCACTAGCACTGCGTCGTAACCGTCTGACCGCGGCAGACCAGTGATGAGATTGAAAGAGATCCATTCGAAGGGACGGTTAGGGATAGGATTAGGTCGCAGCAATCCCGCTTTGGCTCTTCGGTCGGTCTTGATTTTCTGACAAACGTCGCAGGACATGGCGTAGTCGCGCACGTCTCTCCGGAGGGAAGGCCAAAAGAATCGTTTGTTGATTCTCCAGGCCAGTTTCCTAGGACCTTCGTGAGCCGACTCATAAGGAGAGTCGTGTAACCGAGCGATTAAGGGGACAACCTCAGTTCTGGGTACGCATAATCTGACGGGGTCGGAGCCGGTACGGATGTACAGCAGTTTCGAGTCGTCTGTGAAGAAGCACTGTCCGGAGAACCTCTGCAGGCCCGGTTCATTGGCTTTCTTCCATTTGTCTCGGAAGAAAGGGTCCTTCTCGTAGCCCTTAACGAAGTTGGCCTTGTACTCTGGACTCAACTCTATGAGTAGAGTCGGCAGTGAGACGTCTTTGTCGGGTGAGTACAGGTAACTGGGATCTTCTGACGCTTCCGTACTTGTCAGACTTGTTACCGGTTGATCTTGAGTCGTGGCGGGGTGAGCTAGACGATTTATGCTTGGACGGGGAGGTGTTCCTCCCGCGGCTTCGCTATCGTCGTTTGGAAGGGGAGGTGTTCCTCCCGCTTCCTTGCTCGTTCGGCTCTCTGCGTAAACGTAGTCTTGATAGTGGTTGTCTTCGCTGGCAAGGGGAGGTGTTCCTCCCGCTTCCCAGCTGGTTCTGCTTCCCGCGTGATCGTCCTCTTGTTCGTAGTTGCCCTCGCCTGGAAGGGAAGGTGTTCCTCCCGCTTCCACGCTATTTTGGCTCTCGGCGTCCGGAGTTCTTGATCGTTATCTCCTGTGTAGATTACCTCCCGCTCCCGCCCCCCACGCTGAAGCCTAAAGTGTCGTGGTGAGCGGTGGAAAATCCGGTCGACGGTGGGGTAGCTTCAAGCACTGTTTCCCATGAGGCGTGGACCGACGCAGCGGCCGTCAGTCTTGTAGCGGGAGTACGGTCGGCTGCAGCTTCCGCGGCTTCCGGGGTAGCTTGGTCCGGAATGATGGGGACTGAGCGATCCTCCTGTGGTGATTGGTGGTCCGGTGGTAGACGGGGTAGCCGAGATAGTGGGTCCACGTTGGAATGAACGCGTCCGGCGCGGTGTACGATGTCTAGGTATGGCATGAACGCCGCGAAGACCGCCCCCAGGCCGCTAGTCGTCTGTTGGTGTTCTCGTAGGTACGGGCCCATTGTAGGGCGGCATGGTCGGTGACTAGAGTGACTTCTTCGCCTTCGATGAACGGTTGGAAACGAATCAATCCTTCTTTGGCGGCTAGGGCTTCGCGTTCAGTGGCAGAGTAGTTGCGCTCAGCGGGCTTGCATGTCCGACTCCAGTACGCTATGACGCGCTCCACATGGACGAACATTTCATCCAATGTAGAGGCCCAAGCGGAGGGAACGGGGCAGTCGTTGAACTTGCTTGAGGTCTTAGTAACTAGGACCGGTATGGAAGCACGGTCCTTGTAAGCCTTGGCCAGTCTGTTGTAGGTGCGAGTTCCTTCAGATCGCCGACCTTGATGGCTTGGACTTGTTGAAGACACGCTCCCAGAGCTACATCGGAGGCGTCGGTATATAGTCGGTACGGTTGGCTGGGAATCGCGTGAGCGAGCACGGGGGCAGATTGAAGGGCTTCCTTCGCGTTAAGCCAGGCGGATTCGCACTCCGCGGTCCATACCCACTTGTGGTCCTTCTTCAACAATTCGAAGAGTGGTGAGACTACGAATGAGTAGTAAGGTATGTAGGCGGCGAAGTAGACCGTCATGCCAAGGAACGTTTGCAGTTCCGAAACCCGTTTAGGGCGTGCGAGTTCCATGACGGCCCGGACCTTCTCTTGGTGGGTCGAGAAACCTAGTCGGGACACCTTTTGGCCGAGTAAGAGGATGGACGTGTAACCAAAGTGACATTTCGGCGGTGACAAGGTGATGCCGGAGTTTATGATAGATTTAAGGACCTTGTCGAGGTGACCGATGTGTTCATCCCAAGACCGAGAGTAAACGACGATGTCGTCGATGTAAACTAACGCGAACAGCCATAAGTATGGCGCGAGTACACCTTGCATTACTCGTTGGAAGGCTGACGGTCCATTCCGTAGTCCGAAAGGAAGTCGTTTGAACTGGAACAATCCTCGGTGGGACCGGAACACTGTCTTCTCCCTGTCGTTCTGGCGACGTTCAACTGGGTGAAGCCTGAAAGAGCGTCCAAGGAAGTAAGCACCTGAGCCCCGGTTAGGGCTTGCAGGATTTCGTTCTGTCGCGGGATCAGAAATTCATCGGCCACGGTGACGGTATTCAGGCGACGGTAGTCGACACAAAGCCGTGGTTGCCGTTTCGGTAGGCGATGAGAACCGGGGCCCCCCACGGACTGTTCGAAGGTTCGATGACGTCCAACGCAAGCCAAGCGTCAAGTTGTTTGTCGATTACATCACGCTTAGCGGGCGAAGCGGAGTACATGGGCAGGGAGATAGGTTTGGCGTCCGGTGCTGTCTTGACTTCGACCGCAGCGGGATTATGGCCAAGTCGTCCGTCGAACGCGAATGCGGCTTGGTTGTGTGGAGCATGCGAACCAACTTGTCTTTTTCATCGGCTGGCCATTCAGGCCCGATGTCAAGGATTCCTTCAAGTTGATTTGACGGATACGTCTCGGGATCGGGCAGCTCCGCTGTCTTAGGACCCCACTGCTCTTCGACTTGGTTCGGATCTTCTTCGACGACTTCAGCCTCATGGGACGTCTCGGAGGCGCCGCGGATGAGAGCTTGGACGGACGCAGCGTGGGCTTCGAGCTCGGGGTTGCTCTGTGTGAAGTATTGGGCGGGGTCGTGCAGGAGCCCAAGTAGTTCGCCCTGTCTGACGATGTAGGGACGGTCCGTGGGGTTGGTGATCGGGATACAAACGTGCTTAGCGTCGATGATGGTAGGAGTGGTGAGGAGGAAGGACCCGTCGGGCTGGCCAAGTACAGTCTTCTCGATGAACCAGGAGTCGTGGTGACTGAAATCCGCCTGTATAGGTACGGAACGGCAGGAGTGTGGAGAAATCCGCACGTCCTGTAGAGCGACTGCCGAAGGTCTATCCCTCTTCAACCGTTCACGATGTCGGTTCGCTTGTCTCCTACGATGCGTCTTTGCCTTCACGAAACTAGCGGATGAATCCTTAGTCATGATTTTGAGTCGGGGTCGCTCTTGTCGTATGGCGGAAGAGGCAGGTATGGAGTATCCGGTATCGCTAACCTTGATTGCGGATCCGTTCGCGAGGCTCCTGGTGACGCTCAATTCGTAATTGACGTGGAAGTCCTCGCCGAGAAGCAACGGCGCTGACATGCCAGGCACGACGTAGCACTCGGCGACCATCTTGAGGACATGGCCTTGTTCTGTCTCCACGTACACTGGGTTTGCACGTACCCGGTGATACGAAACCCTCCGGTGAGCTGGAAAAGATTCATTCTCAGGCCTTGTCGGATCTTAGGACGAGAGGCAAGAGGGAGTGATTCGAGATATTCCTGCGAAACCAGCGATATGTCTGCTCCTGAGTCTGCTCGACAAGTCACCAAGGGTGGGATAAACTCCCGACCGCAGTTGGAACGACAAGGCAGCTACTCCCACCGTAGAGTGACCCGCAGGCGGATCGCGTACGCGAGGTACCATCACTATTTTCGGCTCGGGGGGAGACCAGCCGGCATTACCTACAGGAGCGAAAGCTTCACTCGCTGTAGAGTCTGCAGGAGCGAACGTTTCACTCGCTGCAGACTTTGCGCCTGCAAAGGCCTCACGGTCGTACAAGTGATGGGTGGAGCCATCCGCGGCCACGCTTCCGCCAGCATACCTTCGAGCTTAGCTCCGGGGCGCCGTCGGGCGAGCGTCCTCCAGAATGGAAGGATGGTCGAGCGTAGAGAGTCAGAATAGACGATGGACGGTTCAGGTTCATCTTCGATAGTAACGGCATACGTACGGCGACGTTGGCTGACGGTAGCCTTGAGATACTCGCCTTCAGAACGACGGATGTCCGCCCACAAAGCGTTAGAAAGTCTCGCATTGTTAAAGCTACTACAGATATAGGCGACGAAGGCTTGATTGTATTCCTCGTTCTCTTCAGCGTCGCAGTCGTGTTCCGCGCCGATGAGTAAAGCGTTTCGTCCAATATCGTATTTGTTCCAGTGAGGACAGTCCCTATCCCAATGGAAAGGACTGCCGCAGACTCTGCAATCGCCGGGCGGAGCACGCTTGCTCTTGACTGAATCGTTCCGGGGGAATCGAGGACCAGCCCGAGGAGGTTTCCGTCCCGCGCCGCGAGGTCTGTTCGAGGATGCCTTCTGATTCTGAATGGTTGCAGCATGAGCATCCGTAGCAGGGTTCTCGGCTTGACCCGTAGGAGCGAATCCTTCACTCGCTACGGTTCCCGATGGAAGGGAGGTCGAAGTGTCCTCGCCGTCCACATCGAATTCGAAGCCTCCTCCGAAGCCGTCGGCCGCGAAGGCACGACGCGTTCGAATGAACGACCTGGTCTCTTTCTTAGTCGCAGGGAGCTTCAACACTTGTTCGTATTGGGACGAGTTTGCAGGGGCCATGGAAGCGAACGCAATGAGCTCGTCCTTCTTGTCCGATACTTTGGCCAAGAGAGCAGGGATAGTACTGATGGAGTCGAGGGACAGGACGGTGGACCAGGTCGGCGGCACATTCTGCATGACCGCGGCGATTTCGTCAAGTTGCGTCTCTCGCGCGCTGGTGAGATGCCGATGGTAGAGTATTCGTCTGTTAATGAAGTCGAGAGGCTGCTCCTTCTCGTAGCCAGCCTGCCGGAAGTGTTGTCCGTCGTATTGAGTGCGCAGAGCGACAAGGAACTTGAAGGTGAAGAATTGTAGTTTGATTCCTTCGTATAGGTTCCACCAGCTGGCCAAATAAAGCTTTTGCGTCTCGTAGCCCAGTACCAACCACCAGCTTTCAGCTTGACCCGTGAACCGGTCCGGAGCGACGGATCCTAGGTCTCGCGCGACATGTATATTCTTCATGGCGAGGTTGTTCATCTTATGCAGGTAGGCGAGGATGGTTTTAAGATCCCCGTCCCATTGAGGAACTGAGTCGCGTGAGATCTTCTGGTCGAGACGGACCCCTTGTTCGCGAGGCGCGGGAGAATGATGAATAATAATCGCTGGTTGACCGTTAGGTAGTTGTCCGTAGGCGTAGCTACCCGGTGGGGGCGGGTCTCCGCCTGGTGGTCCTCCTCCCGCAGGTTGGAAAGGGTAAGGGCCCCAGTTCCACGGCGGACGAGGAGAATCCCCGCTCCCTCCTCCACCACTACCTCCACCTCCACCGCCGCCTCCGCCGCCTCCGCCGCCTCCGCCGCCTCCGCCCCCGCCTCCGCCTCCATCGTTACCACCGTCATTGTTAGGGCCACCACCGTTTCCTCGAGGTGGGCCATATGGGGGTCCCCTTCCGTAGTTGCCGTGAGAGTCCTCCGGGTACTTAGGAGGGTCTGACTGGTTCGGGAATTGCCTCGAGGGAGGGACGTTCCCTCCGCTCGGGGTTTGCATCGAGGGAGGGACGTTCCCTCCGCTCGCTACGTATCCGGTAGGGGGAGCGCTGTAAACGATGCTCGGTTCGGGGTAGTGTCGAGGGAGGGACGTTCCCTCCGCTCGTCGCATACCCGGTAGGAGGAACATCGTAGTAGTGGGGTAATCGTCTGTGGTCCCCTTGGCAGCGTTAGATGGGGCTTGGGAGACCGAAGGGGTTGCTTGAGGCATGTGCGGAGGTAGGTCGCGTTGCGCCCCTTGAAAGCCTGGGTACGGAGAGTCCATACGCCAGGCTGGTTGGGGGTGCATGGAGGATAAAGGTTGACCTTGAGGGAATACTGCGTCCCGGACGGTTTGAGCGGCTCCGAAATCGGAAGAGCGTTTGAGTCGACTCGATTCCAAGGGCCCGAAGACCGCCGTTCGTTGCAGGAGGCGCAGTCGGGATTGACTGAACGTGTGGGGCTGAGACTTCGGCGGGGTTCTGGAACTGTACATGACGAGTCGGTTCATTTGGGCGGGCGGTAGACCGAAGTTAGGATTGCCGAAGCTCGAACGATTCGTGTAGCGAGGGCGGGAATCGACGTTGGACGGAGGGAAGGAGTGCGTACGGGAACTTCAGAGCGCGTAGAGGGCTCGTCAGTAGTGTACGAGACGCCTGAGTGAGTCTTGCTCGACTACTTCGGAGACGCCATCTTCGAAGAGATGCGTCGGCTCATCCTGTGAGATGACGCGTTGTGCACTATGGGTCCACTAGAGGGAGTTCGGTAATTTTGAAGTTGCTCGAACGCGATGTGAGGTAGTGAAGGCGTCTCCTCGTCGTTCTGAGCGGCTTGAATCCGCGAAGTACGACTTCTTGGTATTCCGGGGTTAGATTGGGAATACATCGGGCTTCTTCAACCACTTGTCGAGCATTTCGCGCTTGGTTTGGACGTGGTGAGCTCCATGCTAAATCCGAAGCGGTCGACTTGACCGAGGTAGGGTACGATGTCCGCGTGCAGAGCTTGTCGTTGGTGAATCAGGGTAGCGCTTTGCACGCGGTATTGAAGAGTTCGGTGTGCGTCGGAAACCATTCCCTTGAGGAGACCCGCGCAGCGCACTCATCAAGACGTCGGCGTGGTCCGACTTCCATCGACGGGTTGCGCTTTCCAATCGAAGCATAGCGTTCACCAGACTTCGAGCCCTTCTACGACGTACTCGTCGGCGTTGATGTTGACGAGAGGCTGTATCGAGAATCCTTGTCTTCTACGATTTTGGAGTCGTGAATGTCTTCCGTCTCGAGTTCTTCGTTCGCTAGTAGTTGCTTTCGTAAATAGGGACCGTAGGGTCGAGAGCATCGGAGCGCTAAGCTAGGTATATCGTTGGGCTTCCTCGGGGCGGCGAGATGGCGAAGAACAGGCCGGCATCGTCGAGCAGATCCCGAAGATGAACGGGGTCGACGACTCTTTGGCGGTTTGACGCATGTCCGAAGAGGAAGGCGGGCTCGGCGAGCTTCGTTCGTCTTTCAGAGAAGGCGCCAAGGCGTGACGTAGCTTGGGGCCGACCCGCTAAGATGGACGGAGAGGGCTTGTCGGGTACGGCATGTGGATCTTGACGCTCCGGGCGTCGCAGATGGTAGGTTCAGAAGGACCAGTTCGTCGGGGCGTACGCGGTTCGGCTGAGCCGTGCTAGAGCTGCTATCTTCACGGACGGGGTGGGGCACGTCAAGCGAGGAGTTCCTCACGTTGTCGCGGCTCCCGGAGCCCGGAAGAAGCTGTGAACGGTCCTGGCTGAGTTGAAGACCGCGCAGCTTCAGTCGCATGCGACGGAGAGCGAAGACTTCACTCGTCCGGTCGAAGGACGAAGGTCCGGGCGGTGCCGTGCGGTCGTTGGAGGTCGCTTCTTCGTTCGTCTCGAGTCCGGGGCTTCTGACGGAGTAGCGGGACTGGGGGCAGAGATGAACGTGAAGGGAGTGGTCGATCCGGAAGGGACGGTAGAGGTCGGGCGCGTAGGGCGTGGGGTAGCCTAAGAACGACGTACCGGCCGGAGTGACGGAGTCGACATGATGAGGAAAGGTAGAGGTTCGCTAGGTAGTGGACCGCTCCCCTGAATGTCCACCAATGTTAGGGCTCGGCGGTTCGAGTCCTGGACACAGGGGGCGGGCTACCTGACGAGACTAACAGTGGTGGTCGCTCGGCGACCAGAGCGGATGGAAAGATAGTCGTGAGGTCGTTAAGGAGGCGTATAGCCCGTAGAGGTCGTACGAGGACTGTTGAGTCCTCGTTAAGGTCGTTCACGCAGCTGTTGAGCTCGCGCTGGCAGTCGGCGACGAGCCTGACTGAGAAGGAGTCGGCGACGAGCCTATCCTAGGCGCAGCGACGAGCTAACACCTTCGAAACGAGAGCGCGACGAGCACTCTCGTTAATGGCCAATCCCGCAGTCGTACGGCGTGAAGAGTTCGCGCGCGGACGATGTGGTTGGGAGTAAAAGGCTGCTTCCCATTCTAGTAAAGCGCGTGTCTTCGGCGAGACGCGCGCCTAAGTATACAAGACATGAACAAGTAAGTGAATACAGTACGCGTCGTAAGTATCTAGGCTCGGGCGGTAAATACATGCGGGTCGCGGTTATTATACGTAGCACGGAAGAGATCTATGTACGCAGTCTTAATCCTGTCCGTAGCGTCCGTAACATACATGACTAGGAATTTTCCCAATTGTTTTTGATTTTTGGGAGACCATAGCACAGCAAATACATTGTCACTAATGAGCTTGTGGCTTGCATTCAAACTCAGCCCAATAGCCTGCCTTTGCAGGGCCTATTGAAGAGTTGAACTGAACAGAATAGCCTAGGATCCTGTCTGGAGCTGCCAGTCCCCGGAATTCCAGGTGATAATGGTGCTTACAAGATGGACCAAGACTCACTGACAGAGTGGCTTACATCAGGCTACGCATGGGTCATTCTGCATTATTATATGTTTTCTGCCATATTGGAGCCTCAACAGTCAACTCAATATGAATTCATAGTACTATCTGATGTTCTCTGATTTCCTGCTATTTATCCAGTCCTGCAGAGGCCATGCACAGCCAACTTCCAAATGGGCAGGGGACTGACCATATATGGCCGTTTGTATGTTTGATATCCCCCACTTCACAGAGCCTCTCATACATGTGGAACTGTCTAGTACAAGCATCATACACACACCAAGATCTGCTTATATGCCTCAGTATCATCACTTATGATGGTCAGTACTCTCAAAGACACCTAATCTGGACACTG
>NW_025955327.1:0-38971 GCF_022376445.1 Fomitopsis serialis | reverse complement strand
CCATTGTAATATGGCCTCTTCACTGTTGCTTAGTAAGCAATGCAAGTCTGCATTATTTCCATGGCAACCATGACTTCTTCTGAGCCCAATCAGGAAGAAATCACAGCATACACTGCACAAACAGACACCACTGTCAATACATTTTTGCCCATATGAACAAGCCAAGGCTGCCTATTCTATCTTCACATACCAAGGGCCATTGCATGAGAATAGGATGATGGTAGTGCATACAGACATTAGATATGCTCCAGGCAAAATTATATGAGCAATTAACAACAAGCATAGCACCATCATACTGTATAATTGGCACTGCTTCATATTGATACAATCAGTCAAAGACATGCTTATACTGGACTGG
The DNA here is from genome assembly GCF_022376445.1 of Fomitopsis serialis. NCBI lineage: Eukaryota > Fungi > Basidiomycota > Agaricomycetes > Polyporales > Fomitopsidaceae > Fomitopsis > Fomitopsis serialis. The sequence goes on along the minus strand of NW_025955327.1, from coordinate 38,613 downwards.
GACAATAGAGCTGCAGACATCAGGCTGTGAACTCTGCATTAGCACATCTGAGATGTACTGTCATGCATTGGCCTACAACAGTCAGCACAATATGATGTCATGGGATCATCTGATTTTATCTCATTTCCTACCATTTATCTAGCATTGCAGAGACCATCAAAGCATTTGATCACCTATGTGTGGTGTCCCTACTTTATGACATTGCTAGCCTATAGACTTTCTAGCAACAGTAGTAGATGCACAACACAACTTGTACAATGTCTTTCTATCACTTTCTAGGATCAGTACAGTGTCATAAAGCTCTGTGAACCCATAATATTGATAGCTATGCCATTCACATGTGAGACAGAGCCAATATTATGAACATACTCAGCATTAACTGTGGCCTTTGTGCCACAGGTGTTCACCATTTTCTGCATATGCCATTGCCTGCCAAAGGGTTTAGACATGAGCCAATCAATACTTATAGCAAGCAGTACAAGGTGAGTGGAATCATACAGAATATTCCCTTGTTTTATCCGCATTTTCTGAGCCCAGACACAGCAGATAACTCGGACTTTCCATTTTGAGAAGGTCAGGTACCACATATGGCAGGTTTCATTCAGGTCTCATATAGCCACACAATCCATAGGCAGTTGGCAAGCATCACAGGAAACACAAACAAAGTGAAAGAACCAGTGTGTACAGAGGAATATGTATTTTATTTTGCTTTGTGAATGGTGGGAGCCATGTTTATATAATCCATGGGAAGGCATACTATGTACAGCCTCTCTGACATCATATACATGACTGGGAATATTCCCAATTGTTTTTGATTTTTTGGGAGACCATAGCACAGTAAATACAGTGTCACTGATGAGCTTGTGGCTTGCATTCAAACTCAGCCCAATAGCCTGCCTTTGCAGGGCCTATTGAAGAGTTGAACTGAACAGAATAGCCTAGGATCCTGTCTGAGCTGCCAGTCCCTGAGAATTCCAGGTGATAATGGTGCTTACAAGATGGACCAAGACTCATTGAAAGAGTGGCTTGTATCAGGCTATGCATGGGAAACTCTGCATTATTATATGTTTTCTGCCATATGGCCTCAACAGTCAACCCAATACAAATCCATAGTACTATCTAATTTTTCTCTTATTTTCCTGCTATTTATCCAGTCCTGCAGAGGCCATGCACGGCCAACTTCCCAAATGGGCAGGGGACTAACCATATATGGCAGTTTTGTATGTTTGATATCCTCCACCTCACAGAGCCCATACATGTGGAACTGTCTTGTACAAGCATCATACACACACTAACATTTGCTTATATCCTCAGTATCACTTGCCAAGGTCAGTACTCTGTGAAAAACAACAAGAACACCTAATCTGGGCACCCTTGTCACTGTGTCAGTACTCAAGGGGCATTCCATGGAGAAGCAATATTTTGGGATTTCTCTGCATTTAATGGGGTTCTAGTAAGAGCTCAGTTAGTGTGGCTTGAAGCCATCAAAAAACTCGGCATGACAAGCTGAGACTGAAAGATTACTTTGAAAGGGAACATTTGTCAGCATTTTAGCCAATGGGAGTGCTCCAAAATCCCTTTGAGTGACCGGAGTCGTCAACAGGCCTGAATTCCGGCCTGTTGACGACTCCGCTTCGGCAACGGGCGCTTAGTCGAGCGCTTAGTAAGCGATGTAAGTGCACACTGTTACTGCAGCACAATTCACTTGTTTTGGGGTCAAGAAAATGCGGATTAATCAGACAATATTCCAGGATATATGTGGAGCATCCCTGAGCATATTTACAAGTGGAGAAGATTCCCTATATGGTCATTCAGTGCTGAGACATCAAAACATGCATGTTATTACCATTTTTCCCCACCAATAGCTGTGCTGTGCAACTTCCAGACACATCCATGCATTGTAAACTATGCACATATCTATACAGGTCATAGGCAATGTGTTTCAGAGACAACAAGCCATTCATATCTGCACAGTCACTTGTGATTCTCTAAATGTTGTCCATTGTTCTTCATTCCTCCAATGTATGATTAACCCTTTGAATGATGGGCTATCAAATGAGTTTATCATCTCTATAAACTCTATAAGAGTTGATGAGTTTCAATCAGTGTATCCCAGTCAAATGCCACACATTCATGCATGTGTTTCTCTGTTTCCTGAATTTCAAACAACTGGGCAAGTCATACTAGTCATATATTGTGGGGGCCTCCATACAAGATGAATTGCCTTCATATACAAGGCAATACAGATGAGTCTGATTACACATAATATTCCCTGATTTGATCTGCATTTTCTGAGCCCAGACTGAGCAGGTTAAGCAAAATTACCATTTTAGGAAGGTCAGCTACCCTATTTAGCAGGTTTGAGATGTCAGAGAATCTGTGGGCAGCATATAGGCTTCAAAAGAGAGACTTTTGAGGTGAAAAGGGATGCACTCATGTGCACAGAGGCATTTGCATGTTTTTTTGTTTTGTGAATTGTGCCATGACCAGTGAAGGTAATGGGCAAGTCACAGCAGCTATAGACTCTATGACATCATACCTATCACAGAGATTATTTTGGGAATTTTCCGCATTTTAGTGAGGCCACAGTACAGCAGGTACAGTGCCACTAAGGAGCCTGTGGCTGAGATCCAAACTCAGCTCAAAGCCTCGGCATCCTGCCTGATTAGGGCAGAAAAGGGGCTTGTTGCACCAATCAGAGCAGCTCGGCATCCCTCTCGTGCCGTTCGGAGGTGCAACCGTGCCAAATTTCCGCACGGTTGCACCTCCAAACGGCATCTGGGCGCTTGATGGGCGCTTAGCAAGCGATGTAAGTGCGGACTGTTACTGTGCTTAAGAGAGCTTGTTTAGACTCAGAAAAAAGCGGAAAATTGAGACAATATTCAAAATGATCCAGGCAATGTGAATGAAGCTGTATATTGCATGGGTTTGACATCAGATCAGATAGCATTCTCAATTACCTGGTAAGATGGTTGCTGTGGCCCCAGTGAGCTTATATAAGCCTGCTACTTCACTCTTGGAACTGCTCATGTACTGGACAACCCTATAAGATCATAGTGTAAGTACACATTCAGGTATGTATCCCTAGATTGTGTCTGTGAGCAAGACAAAGCCAGCAGTGGATGCATAATTACCATATGGAGTATGTGACCTTCCCAAAGAGGAATCATACACAAACAGGGGCATGTAGGGCTCAGAGAAATGCAGAAAATCTATGAAATATACAGACACATCAAAGACAAGTGTATGATTGCCTTGAGCTGCAATGGTTACCATTACATTGTATGCAAGGGCCATAAGATGGCAAAAGATGCTCAGATTACCCATTATAGTCCTTGTTACCTGTATTACTGAGTAGTCCACAGTGTCTGAACTACACATATACATTGCAGTGTACATATAGACCATATTTGAGTCATAAACAAGCAGATTGAATCTGCAGAGGCACATGTGCATTTTTTTGCTTTGCATTTCCTGGGTTAGCCAGCCATTGTATACACTCAATAGAATTTCTGTATACTCTCTGAATGAAGGGCTATCAGATGAGCATACTATGTATACTATGATTTGTTACTGGCTGAGGCTATATAGGCCCTACAGTGTGTGAGCACTTGGAGCAATGGCCCACCAAGCTGCCAGTCACATGATATGTTTACCAGTTTCCTTATTGGGGGAACTGCTAAGGCGTTTCAATGGGCCTCATATCCATAACTGAGCGCTTAGCCACTGCATTTGTTTGTATCTGTTGGTCCAAGTCGCGTCGTCTGGGAGTCTGAAATTTCAGACTCAGATAAGCAACCCATACTAACAGTTACTTATCTCTGCTTATCGGGGTGGCTGCAAGTCACGTGCACTGTGGGAACAAACTGCCATTCCGGAGGAATCGCTAAGGCGTTTCATGGTGGTCCATCATAAGAACGATACCTTCGTACCTCAGGGATCGTAACAAGGGGCAAACACGAAAAGGCTTGTCCAGTGAAACAGTGATGGTCAAGCACAACAGGTGGATGGCTCTTCAGGATAAACTGGGTGGACTGGACCCAGATGAGTGTGAGGAGGAGAAGTGGTTGGAGGAGGAGCTGATTGATCCACCATCGACATCCGGTACCAGCCACACACAGACTGCGAAGTATAAAGGTGCAAAGGTGGGTAGGGTGGCTTCCAGTGCCAGAGGTAAGGGTAAACTGTGTGAGGATGGTCTGCCCCCTGCAAAGAAGCAGTGCACCTTGCATGGCCAGGGCACCGCAGAGGGTCTGAGCACCAGTGTCTTGCAACAATTGCTGCAGCAACAGCAACAATAAGTCCCCACATCCCCAGTGTTGCCCTCCTCCGCTGCCCTGCACCTGGCAGCCAGAGCGGCTTGACCTCTTCTGCTGCACCACACCTTGCAGCCAGAGCGGCATGACCTCTTCCGAGGGTGGCAATACCAACCCAAGTACCAGATGTCTGAGGCACTCCTCAAGGAGCTGATGACCCATATTAGGCAGTGGAAGGTGCATAAAAAGCCCTTCCAGTTCCAAGGGATGTGCCAGTGGAAAGTGATGAAGAAGGAGCAGGGAAGGGATATGGACAAGAGGCTTGTGTGTGAGGTTGCAAATGAGCTTGTTTTGTACATTGGCATGCCATTCAGGTGGGTCTTGGCTTCTTGTCATGTGATGACTGGGATTCCTGCTCATATGATACCTCTGCTCATAGCACAAACCTCAAGGACACTAAGGTGGTGTTGTGGGGGGAGATATTGCCCTTCTGTGTGAGTGTGCTGCAGATGCCAGTGGGGGGGGATGGCACTGGCCTGTGGAGGACCACTCATTGAGTGCAACAATCAACTGCATCACAGCAGCTTGCCGGGGAGTGGGCCATGCATGGCAATACAATCCCAGTTGTATTGTCTGTGTCTTTTGTCTTCTGGCTTGTAAAATCATTGCTTGAATCTTGCTTATCAAATGCATTGATATATACTAGTCTGTGAGACTAACTTCTATGCTTTATAAAGTAATTGTCAAACTGTGACAATCACAATAACCTTATGCAAGCCAAATTGAAATCATTAAAGAGTATTATAGTAGTAACAGAGGTGCTTACATTATTGTTGCTCAGCTCATTCCTCATTTGCAGTACCACAAGACACAGAGCATTGAATCCCAAATGTGCTTATTTCTTCATCAGAAAGTTTGACTGATCATTGATAGCTATGCTGGTATTGCTATACAGCCATTATCCAACGATATGTGTGGTTGCAGACTTGTTCTTGCCCAACTTCACCTGTGCTGTGCACTGTCTCAAAACACTGAACAATAGTACTACTTTACTAGTGGGAGATTGTTGTATCATTGAATCTGTCTAGGGACTGCTAGTAACTATAATGACAATGATCACAAACAATTGTATCATTTGAACTGAGTGAGTCATACTTCCCTACATATTGATACTACATTGGCCTAGACCTCCCAATGTCAGAGTCTGTTCATGTCAACCATGCTGATTTTGGTACACTCATGATACCTCTTCATGAATTGTGGCTCATGCTATGGAAAGATAGTAAGTCACATGTTCTCAATGCAGTATACTGGAATGATCATTTGCATTCCTCTCCTCATCCCTTATCCTGAAATCACTCCATGTTATTGTCAATTCAGATATATGTAACAAGTCACTAACAGCAATCTGCTAAATGCATTAGGTGGCCACCTACTGTTCAAAAGGTGCCTCAGAATTTACACTAAGGAGTCCAGGGAATCCACAGATTATCAAAGCTATGTTACTGCCAAAATTCTCTAATTCATGACCTGAGGAATCTGTCACAGAAGCTATGAATATTCAATGGAGAGCAAGAACCTGTAAACAAGAATTTTATCATCAATGTCACTGTTTTTTCTTGCATAGCAGTAGGCAGTCTGCATATATCTTGCACCCCTTCACATGAGTTAGCTGTAGTCCCATATCAAAGTATGGTAAGTGCTGCCAGAGCTTTGGGTGAGCACAATGACCACTCATATGTGATTCATCAATACTTCACTGATTTTCCGGGGTGTTTGGAGTTTTTCTGAGCCTATACAAGGAGGTTATGTGGCGTAGAATGAATATCCTGTACATTTTTATGATTTGTTCCATGCATAGCATAAGGAACTATGCAGGCTAGGGATATTATGGGTGGGTCTGTGAAGCAGGAGCTATCACATAATCATTATTACTACATATGGCAGGTGCCCTCCCAATTGGCAATCACACACTGGGCAATGCCTTGTGGGCCCAGTAGATACTGTAGAAATGACAGAATATTCAGAATGGATGAATGCATCAGTTCAACCAACTGGCATATGGAGAATCATTAATCAGCATACATGCATTATATATGTACTGTGTCCCACTCTTGAAATGTTATTGTGACATTAACAGTTGCTGATGCTTCTTTCCATGAATCCCAACACTATATGGGTCACATCAGTGTTCATGTGTCCCAATTTTCATCTTTCCATACCTATAGGCATTTGTAATTTTTTCAACCATTGTGTTTGTCTGCTCTCTGTCTGTATTAAGGACAACAAGAACAGTATACATTCCTACACTCATTGGGTCGGGGTAGTGCATTGCATGGGTATGGATAACCCATGTGGGTCATGGGTATGGGTATGCATGGGTATGGGTATGGGTAGCCAAAATCTGACCCATGTACCCATGAAACCCATGGACTTCTGCAGTGCTTATCCACTGGCAGTAGTCAATGTTAATTCCTAGCCAGGTATTCAGTGTTGTGTCACTCTCATAGTATGCTAGCATTTAGGGTATCACCTTTCTGAAGCTTGCTTGAAAGTATTTTGCAATAGTGGCAGTATGGTAAAGTCACCAATCATTTCCCTCAAGACTCATTGACCATGCATGACATGGCTTTTGCCAATATTGATATGCTATAATAAAATACACAGATTGCTGAGGCCATCAAATAAGTAAATGAAATATCTAATGTGCATTGCAGTGTATGTGCTGTTGTGGCTCAAATGAAGAATTAGGAGAAAGCTCAACTAACCTTTTCAATGCACAATGATGGCTACTGCAGTGCCATGTGTTTGTCAGTATGGTGTAGCTGGAATGCTCTACCAAACAATGTGACCATACTGAATCCTACTTACTTTAAAGCTGTCCTTATTAGACAGCTGGTAATACTGTGTAATGCTTAGTTAGTCACCTGTGACAAGGGATCCTGATGGAAAAGAAATCAGCATGATTGCTGCTACATCTTTCCTGTGATTCAGTTTTGTAGTTGTTGAGTCTGAGGTATATTCATCTGCTGACTGTTGACCTGTGATACTGCTATATGTAAACAGCACATGTTATAAGGCTCTGCCCATTGCCTCACTGTTCATATCTGGTAAAATATGTAAGATCTATTGATGTATACAACCTTGCTAGTTTCAATCCTCAGTTCTTGTGGACCTGCATAGCTATTTGTACTGTTATGGCACACTTGTATAACCACCAGAGTTATGAGTTGTAATACATACCTTGCTTCCGTGATCCTTGTGCCTTGTTTACATTGTTTTCCCCTTCATCTTTGCATATCCTGTATTACCTACCATTCAGTTATTACTTCAGGCAACACACTTGCCCATTCTATTGCAGTTTGAAAAGTGAGCATGACATGCCAACAACACTACAAGTCTACAACTTGGAAAAGGGTACACCCCTGTGTGTTGCTATGTTTGACTTTGATACACTTGGAACCTTGCTTTGACCCCTCCCATACCCACTCCTCTTTCTATTGTTCTTGCATGTATGTGGGACAAAAACTGGAAGCTCCCACTGTTGTGATTGACCACACAGTCAGTGAACTGGTCTGAGGGGTGCTCATCCTTGGTCTTGCACATAGCATCAATTTATGATGAGAATTCACCAACTGTACAGTGCCTGACTGATAGTCTGGCCTCTGCACAATAAGTGTCATCATATCTTGCAAGCCATTAAGCATGAACTGCACATAGGACTACCCATAACATTACCCATACCCATGGGTACCCATAATACCCGTGCAAAACCCATACCCATGGCATGTTTATACAACCCATGTGGGTATGGGTATGGGTATGCTCTGAGACACCCATGGGTACACCCACACTATGCACTAGGTCGGGGTGTTACATAAGGCAGTTGCTGGGGAAAATAGAAGAACCACTGTGTTGTGATTGTGAATATATATCAGAGCACACATGGCTGTGTCTAAGTAGCTGCAGTTATACCTGGCTCTGGAGATGAGGATATTGACAAACACAGAGATATTGTCCTGCATTTACAAGGTGGAGGACTGAAGAGAGTGAGCAACTTGCATCCTCTATACCTCCCACTCCACTATGTCATGTTATTCCCAAGAGGGGATCAAGGATGGCACATGAACATACCATCTATACCAGGGCCAGATAACAGAGTGAGAAGTGCCAATGTCTCTCAGAGATGCTACTTTGCATATAGGATTCATCCCAGGCTGCTTCAGAACAATGAGTTTGATTATCTGTTCAGAGGAGGTCGTCTGTTTCAACAGTACTTGGTGGATGCATGGGCTTCAATTGAGGCATCTAATTTGAACTGGATTAGGCACAATCAGAAAACCATAAGAGCTGAGCTATACCAAGGGCTGTTGGATGCAATGAATCAGGCTGATCAACAAAATGAACAAGTGAATATGGGTCAACAAGGACAGAGACTCATACTGCCATCCTCTCATGCTGGGAGTTCAAGGCATATGTACCAACTGTTTCAGGATTCAATGGCCATATGTAGGAGGAATAAGAAGCCAGATCTGTTCCTAACTATGACTGCCAATCCAAATTGGCCTGAGATTCAGGAAGCACTTTTGGAAATCAATTCTGCTGAGAATGATCCTGCTAAGCATCAGACTGCAGCTGATCGTCCAGACATTGTAGCAAGGGTCTTTCAGTTGAAGAAACAAGCTCTGCTCAAAAAAATCAAAGATGGATTTTTTGGCAACTTAGCTGCTGATGTATACACAATTGAGTTTCAGAAGAGAGGTCTTCCTCACATGCATCTTCTCATATTCTTCAAGGAAGAACATAAGATCCATGATGCCTCTCAAGTAGACAGCATTGTCTGTGCTCAGCTACCTGACCCAGTTGTGTTGAACTTCGACTATTTTGGGTGTTACACTACGGGATAGGTCTTATCCTTTACCCGTTATGGACTTATGTTCTTCGTTGCTACATATTACATACATTTCTTACGGACTTGATCCAGACCTGTAGCACATGATCTGTTCTAGACTTGTACGGAACATTCCACTACCTTCCAGTACTTTCCAGGATGTTCCAGCACGTTCCTTGATGACATCACTATGACATCACGATGATATCATGTTCTAGGACTGTCCAGATTCCCTTCCGGTCCTGTCCAGTCCTTTCCAGTACGTTCTATCCATGGTGCAATCATCGCATCATTGCTCATTGCACCATTACGATGTCATGCTACTACACTTACTGTACGATCATGTGATGGCTCTCTCATGTGTATATATACTGGGCTGGATGCCCCTGTAATGTAACGATCTCTCCTCTCATTCTACGCCTCCTGAGCCTTCCCCTCAGTAGCTTTGAGATCTGTTGTAAGTCCTCCATCCTTACAGTCCTTTGTTTGCTCCTTTGTAGTCTTGCCTTCAGCTACGCCACACCACTCCTTGTTCAACAAGTTGAACATCCTCAGTTGTATGCAACTGTGACCAAGTGCATGCTACATGGCCCATGTGGTGCTGGATATCCCAATGCACCTTGCATGTCTGACAACAATACATGCTCTAAGAGATTTCCCAGGAGCTTTTGTGAGGACACCATCTTTGGTGATGATGGGTATCCTGTCTATGCCAGGCCTGATAATGGGAGGAGTTTCACAAACTCTAGGGGCCAAGTGTTCACAAATCAGGATGTGGTTCCGTACAACCCTCATCTGTTGGCTGAGTTTGACTGTCACATCAATGTGGAGGTCTGTGCTTCAGTGAAAGCTGTCAAATATATTCACAAGTACATCTACAAAGGTGAGGGTATATCCATATACATCATATACATTCTTTCTAATTTTCTTTACAGGCAATGACAGGACAACTTTGCAAGTTGGCCAAGTGGATGAGATTAAGGATTATGTGGATGCCAGATACATTGGTCCTGTTGAGGCTGCCTGGCACATCTTTGAGTTTCCCATGCATGAGGAAAAGCCTACAGTCTATAGGCTACCTGTTCATCTCAAAAATGAACAGGTTGTATACTTTGAGTCAGATGCTCAGGTTGAGGATGTGGTTGGTGAAGAGAGATCATCCAAGACCCAGCTCACTGAGTGGTTCAAGGCCAATGCTGAGCTGGAGGATGCTAAGAACCATCTCTATCAGAACTTCCCTGAGAGATTTGTTTGGGATCAGAGAAATAAGAAGTGGAAAGTGAGGCAGAGAGGCTTTGCCATTGGGAGAATGCACTTTGTCCATCCATCAGCCAATGAGAGATTTTATCTTCGTCTTCTCTTGACTGTGGTCAAAGGTGCTACAAACTGGAATGATCTCTACTCATTTGATGGTGCCCATTATCCCACTTTTAAGGATGCATGCCTTGCAAGAGGTCTCTTGGAAGATGATGGTGAATGGAGACAATGCCTAAGAGAAGCTACACAGCTCAGGACAGGTTCTTCATTGAGAAGTCTATTTGCAATCATTCTGTTGTTTTCTCATCCACTCAAGCCTGAGGATCTATGGCATGAGTTCAGAGCTGGGATATGTGATGATCTGAGCCATAAGCTGATAGCAATTGGCTATGCTGAGCCTACTGAGGATCAAGTGTGGGATTATGGGCTATATCTGCTCAATCAGATTCTTCTCAAGTCTGGGAAACAGCTAACTGATTTTCCTCCCATGCCTATGCCTGAGCATCCTTGGGGAGCTATTGCTGAGAATCCTCTTTTGCAACATGAGCTTGACTATGACTATGAGGCACTCATGGAGCAAGCTGAGGCTAATGTTGGCCATTTCAATGTTGAGCAATCTGCTGCATATGATGCTGTCATAAGCTCTGTGAACTTGAATGAGGGAAAGATGTTTTTCCTTCACAGTGCAGGTGGCTGTGGCAAGACCTATGTCTGCAATACTATTGCTGCTACTGTGAGATCTCAGGGAAAAGTTGCACTTTGTGTGGCATCTTCTGGAGTGGCTGCTCTACTGCTTGAAGGTGGGAGAACAGCACACTCATGCTTTAAGATTCCCATCCCTATTCATGAGACTTCAACATGCCGCATTAAGAGAGACAGTGAGCTACATGGAGTTCTTCACCAAACTGGAGTGATAATCTGGGATGAGGTCCCTATGCAGCATAGACATGCATTTGAGTCAGTGGATAGAAGCTTGCGTGAGATCTTGGACAAGGATGTACCATTTGCAGGCATCACTGTAGTTTGGTGGAGATTTTCGTCAGACTCTTCCTGTTGTCTTCAAAGGCTCCAGACCTCATATTGTGGCTGCTTCCCTGCGCAGGTCACATTTGTGGAGACATATGCAGGTGCTTCACTTGACACAGAACATGAGATTAGAGAACAGTCCTGCCAGCCAAGACTTTGCAAAGTGGCTTCTGAAAGTTGGTGCTGGAAGCAATAGGGTAGTTCAGAGTAGCCACAACGAAAATGAAAATGGAAGTGAAAACGGAAGTGCTGGTCACGAGAACGTCCAAACACGGTAAGTGTGACATTATGTAATCAGATCAGCATCGCACCGCCGCATTGCCTGTACCTGCAGGGTACCTCTGTATCTACCATCTGCTGTCCCAACTGCGAGTGATACCAGCTCCTATGCCTCCACAAAACCTCCACAATGAGGTTATTGAAGCCTACATGGCCACTATGGCTGTGAAGATATCCATGTTACCCCCTGACTCGAGCCAGAATCTCCTCCGTGAACTCGAGCACGATTGCGCTACTCTCCACACCATCATGACAACACGTTATCTCAACCCCCGACCGCCCGTCCCCAAGGCAGGAAACATACACCTTGCATGGGAGTATGCCAAGGACCTGGGCCAGCTCATCACCACCGCTTTGTCGACATGCTACGTGTTTCCCCAAATGTCTTTGAGACCATCCTCCGCCTCATCGAAGATCATGCCGTCTTCCATAATGAATCCAACAACGAGCAGACACCGGTGCGCACACAGTTAGCGGTCACACTGTACAGGATGGGGCACTATGGCAATGGTGCCTCCGTTCAGGATGTAGCGAGGATGGCAGGCTGCTCGGAGGGCGCAGTCGAGCTTTATACGGATCGCTGCCAGGAGGCGATCATGTCTCTGCATGAGATGTTTGTTCGCCAGCTGACTGATGAAGAGAAGGAGGTGGAAAAGGCATGGATTGAGAAGCATCTGGGGTTCACTGGGTCATCGTGGCGGGATGGGTGGATCATGTACGATGGCACGATCATCGTTCTGTATGCCCGTCCCGGCCTTGACGGTGATGCATAATATGTTACACACGCAAGTGCAACTATGGTCTGAATGCACAGGTTTGCTGTCAGATCTTCCACCCAAACATTGACTAACTTGGGCTACAGATAGGGAATGCTCCATCTAATCTCCGCATTGTCGATTACGCTTGCGGGTGTACGGGTGCAGCCCATGACTCTGTGGCATTCGACCATACCGCCGCAGCCAAGTATCCTGACTGGATGTTCAAAGGACGCGAGTTTGCCTGGGGTGACTCTGCATATACAGTAAACAAGCGCACCATATCAGTCCACAAGAAGCCCGCATCGCTTGAACCCGACAATGCCCTGTTTGACCGCTTTGTTGCTTCTCTGCATGTTCACTCTGAACATTGCATGGGGGCACTCAAGGGCCGGTGGCAATCGCTGCGCGGGCTACGCATCCGCATCAATCGGAAGCAGGACCACTACCGGGCATGTCGTTGGGTATCATGCTGTGTTATCCTTCACAATGCTGTGCTGGACATTGATGGATGGGTAGGAGGGGCAGAGTTCATACCATTGCACACTCGAGAGAACGAGGAGGATGACCGTGGGGAGCATGACGAGCCATTGGAAGATGAGGATGATGGTGATGACGAGGCGAGGCGAAGGGGACTAATTGCAGAAATTGTGGCAGCGAAGGAGAAGGGATTAATCAACTAGTAGAGGAAGAAATCATTCTAGCTACGCTTTTCCTTGATCTCTTTGATCTCCTCTTTAAGATCAGCAATCTCTGCATCCAAGTCTTTATCAACCCAATCTGACTCATGCAGATAGAGCTCCTTAGCAAGCACACCGTTGGTATACTGCCTGAGGAGTCGATCGTGCTTCGCAGTTGCCTCTGCACGGAGGCTTCGGATCTCCTCACGCAAATCCTTGATCTCCTCTCGGTCACGTTGGGCTGCAGCGTCAGCAGCCCGTTGCGATCGCTCCAACTTCGCGTCCTCTGTATGCAAGCTTCATACAGCAAGTCAGCGCAGAATATTGAGCAAAATCCAAATACGTACTGGGTGACCTCACGGAGCACATCTCCGACTCCACCGCTAGACTTGGGCGCTGCCTTGAAGTTCTTCGCAATATCTTGGTACTTCTCGGGACTAACATGACTCGGAATGTTCGTGGGCACTGACGAGGATGCTGTCGGAGCACCAGATGCAGGCGGCAAAGGCGGGGCTGCTGCTGGGGGAGAAGGTGCTGCTGGCTCTTGATCGAGAGGGCCAGGTTGTTCTGCATCAGGCCCCTCGAGCATGAACGGTCCATCGTTTGCACCCGCCGCCTCTGCATCTGGTGACGAGCGTAAGTTCCGCAACACAGGGTCAATGAGTTCGTCAGACACAGCACCTGGTACCGCATGCTCAGCATCATCATCCTTAGGCTGATAATATGCGGTCTTACGCCCATGTGGCCCGATGCCAGTCGTAACCGAAGGAGGGTTGATGCTCGCTTTCGACGCAAGCAAGCGGTGCAGGCGTGGAAATGGCGGAAATTCCTTCTCAACGCGCTCTAATGATTACATTAGCATAGCTTCAGAACATAGGTACAGAACAATAGAAACTTACCCCAGATGTTCTTGTACTTCTCGGGGGTACTCTCGTCAGGGCCATCTGCCGCGATGTAGCAGCGCAGGCGTTGTTCAGGGCTGTCCTCATCATCAGAGTCACCATGCCCATCACCAGACTCATTATCCGAGAGCCCGCCACCCGTCACTTTGATCGCTTTTACCTTCTTCGCATACAGCCCCTTCAGCCTGGCCCAATACAACCATATCAGCAAAGTCGGCATAAGATCGCCACAGAAAGCGTGACATACGCATTGATTTTGTTGAGAACCTTCTTCCCCCACTCCGGGATGTCCTTCTCGGCCTGATTTGGCCAAAGAACGCGTGCTATCGCATTCGACACGGCGACCTTCGTGTCACCTGTCGATTTCTGACAGCAGGCATGAATGGAAGCACACAAAAACAGAATTATGGTGACATACCTCGCCTTTTTTGCGGCCAATCAGCACCTTCCTATTTTCCTTCCTCTCGAGCTGCTCAATCAGCCTCCAACACAGCGGATTGGGGTTCTTGTTGGTACCCCATGACGCGCCATCCCTGTTCTCGGCAGCATCACCATTGCGCGGCTTCTTTCCCGCGCCGTCCGCAGGGATGTCGGATAGCCCGCGCGCACGCTTCGCTGGCATGAGATGAGAAATGCGACAAGAACGCGACAAGAACGGAGGATACAGCACAGAATGCGAGACAGCGAGCAGTATGTGGCACCGAGACGCGTCCGGTCACGGTCACCGCGCGAGACTCGACACGTGACGAGCACTTCCGCTTTCGTTTTTGTTTTCACTTTCATTGCGGCTACTCTGAACTACCCTAATGTGTCTCCACAAAAGACAATCCAATTGCCTCAGAACATGAAGCTCCAGTCCAACACTTTGGATGGCTTGATAAATGTTCTATACCCAGGTCTCAGTGAGGGTGAGAAGCCTGATGAGTATTTCCTGCAGAGAACTATCCTCTCTTCCAAAAATGATGCTGTTGATCATATCAACTCTGTTGTTTTGGATAAGTTCCCAGGGGAGAAAGTCACATTGGCATCTGCAGACAAAGTCATTGGAGATGAGAACATCCATTATCCTATTGAATATCTCAACTCTATCAATGTGTCAGGCCTTCCATTGTCTAAGCTTGAGCTAAAGAAAGGGTGTCCTCTCATGCTCTTGAGAAATCTTGATCCCAGAAATGGACTATGCAATGGGACAAGAATGATTCTCATGGACATCAAGCAAAGGGTCCTAAAATGTCGAATTTTGGGTGGCATTCATAGTGGCAAGGAAGTCTACATTCCCAGAATTAGCATTGAACCATCAGCTGAGGATTTGCCAATCCCATTGAGCAGAAGACAATTC
Organism: Fomitopsis serialis; assembly: GCF_022376445.1. Lineage (NCBI taxonomy): Eukaryota > Fungi > Basidiomycota > Agaricomycetes > Polyporales > Fomitopsidaceae > Fomitopsis > Fomitopsis serialis. Next base: position 23,228 of record NW_025955327.1, on the reverse strand, counting down.
CCTGTTCATCTTGCTTTTGCTATGACTATCAATAAGGCTCAAGGGCAGTCAGTGGTCAATGTTGGACTTGATCTGCGTACAGCAGTCTTTGGTCATGGTCAACTCTATCTCCTTTTATCTGCAGAAGCCTCTAAGATAATGTGGGCCTCAACATGCACTTGCTCATTGGCTGGCTTCTCTCTTATGATCTGATATGCTTGCTTATAAAGAGGAATGAGGGGGTTGACTTGCATGAGAGCATCCTGAATATCTGACATGACAGAGGCCATGACAGCCTGATCCCTATTATTATTCTCAGGATTGTTTGCAAGCCTTGAACTCAATGCTTCAGCAGGGTCATGGATATACAGCTGTGCATATCTGGGAGAAACACCATCCTGAGGCATGAGACTACCCATGAGATGGTATAGATCCCCATGTATTCTGAAAGAGTATGGCCCAGATCCCATCAGAACAGCTTGATCAATATTAACTGCCACTGAGGTAAATGCAAATGCAGCATTATAACGTCTTATGTTTTTCAGGAAGTGAGCTGAGCGATTATCTACACCATTGAACAACCTCTGCAAGGGCAATGGAGGTATGGAAGGTGGGTCAAGCTGTACCTGACCCTGCAGACAGCATATGCCAAATTTAGGATGAATTAGAGAGGAATGGGTCAATTTCTCTCCTTTGAAGTGTAGGGCTTTGCAGCTTGGACATTCAATATTCATGGCCCCAATGCTATGTTTCACAACAGGCTCTGAGTAAGGCCTTCTTCCCTTGGGAAGCTGCTGTAGAGCTTGAAGTTCATCCACTTCATGCTGAGCAACCTCAAGTTGATGATCTACTTGTTGTTGATAGCCATGGGCTTCATGCTGCTGCTGTTCAGCATATTCCAATTCACCTTCCTCATGCTCAATTTGTCTCTGCAACTGAAGCTCATCATGAGCTCTGAAGTTGTGTTGAGACTGAGCCTGCATTTCAACCTGTCTCAGTCTCTGTTGTTCAGCATAGGCAGCAGCCTGTTGTTCATACTGAGCTTGTCTCTCAAGCTGTCTCAACCTCTCTTGCTCATGATGAGCAGCAACCTCCTGTTGGTAGGCATTTTGTCTCTCAAGCTCTCTTTGTCTCTCAAGCTCATGATGGGCAAAAACCTGTTGTTCATACTGGGCTTGTCTCTCAGACTGTCTTTGTCTCTGTAGCTCTTCATGAGCTGCAGCTTCCTGTAGCTGCTGTGCCTGTCTATGGACTGGCCAATCCCACATGGGGTTCTCTGTGTACAGATGCTTCCCTGGCAGATTGCCTTGTATTCTGTCTATCAGCCACTCTTTGGGCATGGCTTCTGTTTGTATTTGACTCAGCCTCTTGCAGGTAATTTCTCCTAGGAGGCAATCTCTGACCATATGCCACACCCATGTTCAAGTTAGAGGGACCTGCTACATTGCCCTGTGCATGGCCATAATTTGAGGGCCCAGCCATATTTGCTTGCATATACTCATGGTGTGAAGGACCTGCATGTACAGGATTATAATTCATAGGAGCTTGGTACCCAAGTGGTAGATTCTGAGGCATATAGCCTGCATTGTACATCCCAGGGTTATACCCAGTATTGTACATCCCAGGTTGTCCAGCATTATATATCCCAGCAGGGTATGGATAGCCTTGATTGTCTCTTAAAGGCATATCCTCTCTGAGCTGGATAGCATGGCCCAGTTGGGGCTCATGTGCATGGGCAAGCTCAGGCCCTTGTGGTCCAGGTTGAGGATCCACAGCAAATTCAGGCTGTCTAACTGAGAGATTTACTCTCTGCCTCTCACGGCGCTCACTGGGGGAAGTCATTTGACGACCCCTACGCTCCTCCTCTCTCTCATGGAGTCTCTGTTGCTCAGGAGTGTGAGGAGAATGTCTGTTATACATAGACATTAGCCATCTTGAGATTAAAACAATATTTTACTCACTGATTATCTCTCTGAGGGTTTCTTCAATGCATAGTTGAGCCAACAATAGTATAGAACAATTCTTTACTCACTGATCATCTCTCTGTTGCTCAGGAATATGTGAATTTCTGTGCATTGTTAGCCATCTACAATATATAATTTCTTCTTTAACTCACAGGTTCTCTCTCTGCTGCTCAGGCATGTGGGAATTGCTGAATTGCATTGTTTAGCCATAGTCAATTCAGCATCTATACTCACTCACTGATTCTCTCTCTCATTGAGTCTCTGTGGCTCAGGAGCATGAGAGAAGGTTCTAATATACATGATTTAGCCATATTTCGATTATTTGGCTATTTACTCACTGATTTTGGTCCTGATTCATGGCAGACACTGTGAAATGCAGTTATTACTACAGGAATGCTCAGGGAAAATGCAAATACTCACCTATGCAGGTACAGACAGAGTTGGGGATGAGGGGAGAAAGCAAGTCGTGCAGCTGCAGTAATCGGATAGCCCAGATCGCGCGATCGTTGAGGCTGTGGCACCGGATCTGGGATCGCTTTAGTGCCCTAACGGACGACCGAGAGAGCGGACGATCAGCGGGCCATGCGGCAAACGTGGACGCCATGTGCGTTTCTCGTGGGCGTACGCGAAACCCACGCGAGCATACGCGAAAACCACGCAAGTTACGCGCGCCACATCGACACCGCCGCCCCACTCCTTTTAGATACTTCATAGAAACCTACAAAATAGTAAAAGACTCAGTACACCACTTTCCAAGGCCATTCAAGATGCACAATAAGCTCACAGGCTCATTGTAAGGCAAGGGTAGATGTGCCAATAATTCTCACTGATCATCAAGGATGTGCTCTGTGATTCATGACACACCACTTGCATGTTGTCCTGAAACACTAGCACAGCCTTATGAACACTAGTCACTCATAGATTGCCTGCCAGCTGGGATAATATATCAATAGATAACATAGTCTGAGCTAATAGAACCCCAGTAATATCTTTCACAAGGGGTCTAAGGAGACCACTAGAAACTTGGATATAGTCCAGTCAGAACATACACCAAGAGGTGCCACAAAGAATAACAATGTGGGAAAAAAAGATCACTGAAATCTGGTCAGAAAGCATTGTGAACCCCAAATGAAGTCCATTAAAAGGATCTACAATAAAGATAACAAAGCCCAGGAGTGATAACAATTCCTGCTGCCTACCCTATTCAAAGACCATATCTATGGAATTTCTTGTAGAAAAAGGGTTTTCAATGCCTTGTCCCTAACAACAGACTGCATACTAAGACTTGCACATGGGCCTTTCCTGGGTATTCTAGTAATGCCTACTATCAATGGTCATGCTCTCTGATCATAAGTCCAAGGATTTATATCTTCAGACATACTCCCAAGATAATCACCAGTGTCATTTTCTGGCTGACTGTTTGTTATTTTGTATGCACATACAATGTATGGTACTATATTTGGATTACACACTATATTTTTCATGTTGACATTCCTTGGGCATGGCAGATACCACCCAGGATCAACTGCCAAATGGTGTACTGGTAGGCACAGTGCCACAAATTTCCAATGCTGTTCAAATATCACACATGTTCACACCTGGGTCTAAAGTGTTATATTTCCACTTTCCATATAACATGAAAGGACCCAACATGAGTAGCTGATATTTCATCATCACATGTAAAAGGAAACAGCTGCAGCAAATGAGAGTACTCCCAAAGTCATATTATTGACTAGAGATCCATAAAAGGACAGCCATATATTGGCTCAGACATCCATTGTAATATGGCCTCTTCACTGTTGCTTAGTAAGCAATGCAAGTCTGCATTATTTCCATGGCAACCATGACTTCTTCTGAGCCCAATCAGGAAGAAATCACAGCATACACTGCAATATGAGTGATAGTAGACATTGCACAAACAGACAGCACTGTCAATACATTTTTGCCCATATGAACAAGCCAAGAGCTGCCTATTCTATCTTCACATACCAAGGGCCATTGCATGAGAATAGGATGATGGTAGTGCATACAGACATTAGATATGCTGCAGGCAAAAATTATATGAGCAATTAACAATCAAGCATAGCACCATCATACTGTATAATTGGCACTGCTTCATATTGATACAATCAGTCAAAGACATGCTTATACTGGACTGGGACAATAGAGCTGCTGACATCAGGCTGTGAACTCTGCATCAGCACATCTGAGATGTACTGTCATGCATTGGCCTACAACAGTCAGCTGATTTTATCTCATTTCGTACCATTTATCTAGCATTGCAGAGACCATCAAAGCATTTGATCACCTATGTGTGGTGTCCCTACTTTATGACATTGCTAGCCTATAGACTTTCTAGCAACAGTAGTAGATGCACAACACAACTTGTACAATGTCTTTCTATCACTTTCTAGGATCAGTACAGTGTCATAAAGCTCTGTGAACCCATAATATTGATAGCTATGCCATTCACATGTGAGACAGAGCCAATATTATGAACATACTCAGCATTAACTGTGGCCTTTGTGCCACAGGTGTTCACCATTTTCTGCATATGCCATTGCCTGCCAAAGGGTTTAGACATGAGCCAATCAATACTTATAGCAAGCAGTACAAGGTGAGTGGACTCATACAGAATATTCCCTTGTTTTATCCACATTTTCTGAGCCCAGACACAGCAGATAACTCGGACTTTCCATTTTGAGAAGGTCAGGTACCACATATGGCATGTTTCATTCAGGTCTCATATAGCCACACAATCCATAGGGAGTTGGCAAGCATCACAGGAAACACAAACAAAGTGAAAGAACCAGTGTGTACAGAGGAATATGTATTTTATTTTGCTTTGTGAATGGTGGGTGCCATGTTTATATGAATCCATGGGAAGGCATACTATGTACAGCCTCTCTGACATCATATACATGACTGGGAATATTCCCAATTGTTTTTGATTTTTTGGGAGACCATAGCACAGCAAATACATTGTCACTAATGAGCTTGTGGCTTGCATTCAAAGTCAGCCCAATAGCCTGCCTTTGCAGGGCCTATTGAAGAGTTGAACTGAACAGAATAGCCTGGGATCCTGTCTGGAGCTGCCAGTCCATGAGAATTCCAGGTGATAATGGTGCTTACAAGATGGACCAAGACTCATTGAAAGAGTGGCTTGTATCAGGCTATGCATGGGAAACTCTGCATTGTTATATGTTTTCTGCCATATGGCCTCAACAGTCAACCCGATACAAATCCATAGTACTATCTAATCTTTCTCGTATTTTCCTGCTATTTATCCAGTCCTGCAGAGGCCATGCATGGCCAACTTCCCAAATGGGCAGGGGACTAACCATATATGGCAGTTTTGTATGTTTGATATCCTCCACCTCACAGAGCCCATACATGTGGAACTGTCTTGTACAAGCATCATACACACACTAACATTTGCTTATATCCTCAGTATCACTTGCCAAGGTCAGTACTCTGTGAAAAACAACAAGAACACCTAATCTGGGCACCCTTGTCACTGTGTCAGTACTCAAGGGGCATTCCATGGAGAAGCAATATTTTGGGATTTCTCTGCATTTAATGGGGTTCTAGTAAGAGCTCAGTTAGTGTGGCTTGAAGCCATCAAAAAACTCGGCATGACAAGCTGAGACTGAAAGATTACTTTGAAAGGGAACATTTGTCAGCATTTTAGCCAATGGGAGTGCTCCAAAATCCCTTTTGAGTGACCGGAGTCGTCAACAGGCCTGAATTCCGGCCTGTTGACGACTCCGCTTCGGCAACGGGCGCTTAGTCGAGCGCTTAGTAAGCGATGTAAGTGCACACTGTTACTGCAGCACAATTCACTTGTTTTGGGGTCAAGAAAATGCGGATTAATCAGACAATATTCCAGGATATATGTGGAGCATCCCTGAGCATATTTACAAGTGGAGAAGATTCCCTATATGGTCATTCAGTGCTGAGACATCAAAACATGCATGTTATTACCATTTTTCCCCACCAATAGCTGTGCTGTGCAACTTCCAGACACATCCATGCATTGTAAACTATGCACATATCTATACAGGTCATAGGCAATGTGTTTCAGAGACAACAAGCCATTCATATCTGCACAGTCACTTGTGATTCTCTAAATGTTGTCCATTGTTCTTCATTCCTCCAATGTATGATTAACCCTTTGAATGATGGGCTATCAAATGAGTTTATCATCTCTATAAACTCTATAAGAGTTGATGAGGTTTCAATCAGTGTATCCCAGTCAAATGCCACACATTCATGCATGTGTTTCTCTGTTTCCTGAATTTCAAACAACTGGGCAAGTCATACTAGTCATATATTGTGGGGGCCTCCATACAAGATGAATTGCCTTCATATACAAGGCAATACAGATGAGTCTGATTACACATAATATTCCCTGATTTGATCTGCATTTTCTGAGCCCAGACTGAGCAGGTTAAGCAAAATTACCATTTTAGGAAGGTCAGCTACCCTATTTAGCAGGTTTGAGATGTCAGAGAATCTGTGGGCAGCATATAGGCTTCAAAAGAGAGACTTTTGAGGTGAAAAGGGATGCACTCATGTGCACAGAGGCATTTGCATGTTTTTTGTTTTGTGAATTGTGCCATGACCAGTGAAGGTAATGGGCAAGTCACAGCAGCTATAGACTCTATGACATCATACCTATCACAGAGATTATTTTGGGAATTTTCCGCATTTTAGTGAGGCCACAGTACAGCAGGTACAGTGCCACTAAGGAGCCTGTGGCTGAGATTCAAACTCAGCCCAAAACCTCGGCAGCCTGCCTGATTAGGGCAGAAAAGGGGCTATTGCACCAATCAGAGCAGCTCGGCATCCCTCTCGTGCCGTTTGGAGGTGCAACCATGCCAAATTTCCGCACGGTTGCACCTCCGAATGGCATCTGGGCGCTTGATGGGCGCTTAGTAAGTGATGTAGACTGTTACTGTGCTTAAGAGAGCTTGTTTAGACTCAGAAAAAAGCGGAAAATTGAGACAATATTAAAAATGATCCAGGCAATGTGAATGAAGCTGTATATGGCATGGGTTTGACATCAGATCAGATAGCATTCTCAATAACCTGGTAAGAGGGTTGCTGTGGCCCCAGTGAGCTTATATAAGCCTGCTACTTCACTCTTGGAACTGCTCATGTACTGGACAACCCTATAAGATCATAGTGTAAGTACACATTCAGGTATGTATCCCTAGATTTTGTCTGTGAGCAAGACAAAGCCAGCAGTGGATGCATAATTACCATATGGAGTATGTAGCATACTATGTATACTATGATTTGTTACTGGCTGAGGCTATATAGGCCCTACAGTGTGTGAGCACTTGGAGCAATGGCCCACCAAGCTGCCAGTCACATGATATGTTTACCAGTTTCCTTATTGGGGGAACTGCTAAGGCATTTCATGGGCCTCATATCCATAACTGAGCGCTTAACCACTGCATTTGTTTGTATCTGTTGGTGCAAGTCACGTCGTCTGGGAGTCTGAAATTTCAGGCTCAGATAAGCAACCCATACTAACAGTTACTTATCTCTGCTTATCGGGGTGGCTGCATGTCACGTGCACTGTGGGAACAAACTGCCATTCTGGAGGAATCGCTAAGGCGTTTCATGGTGGTCCATCATAAGAACGATACCTTCATACCTCAGGGATCGTAATTACAAGGGACAGCGGGCCTCAATTGTGCTACATACGGACAAGGAGATGTTACATTGGGCAGAGAGCAATAGGAACGGCTGGGCCTCCAATACTTATTTCCACTAATCTAACACTAATGGCTTGGAGTGGCTAAACGACATGTACGGTCCCTAGAATCTGATGCATTCTGTTCAGTTAAAGACATGCTGGTCTTGTGTGTCCGACATTTTATTCCCGTGACCTTTGTGCGGAACTCCTTGCGGAATAGCTTTCCGCAACTCAGCGCCAGTTTGTTCCACGCCGTGTCGTGACTTCACGACTTTCACTTTCCCTACTACCTCTATTCTCTGTGCTGGCTACCTCTCTGATCTCTGACTAGGGCTGGCACCATGTCTCCACGCACTCGCTCCACCGCTAAGAAGCTCACCGCTCAGCCGAGCACGAAGGTGTCGGGATCTCAAGCTTGAAAGAGCAACAAGTCAGCCAAGCAGCAAGAATCCAGCAAAGTGTCGGGTGGCGAGGCGCCTCTGTCTGCTAGTGCATTGCATGGGTATGAGTAACCCATGTGGGTCATGGGTATGGGTATGCATGGGTATGGGTATGGGTAGCCAAAATCTGACCCATGTACCCATGAAACCCATGGACTTCTGCAGTGCTTATCCACTGGCAGTAATCAATGTTAATTCCTAGCCAGGTATTCAGTGTTGTGTCACTCTCATAGTATGCTAGCATTTAGGGTGTCACCATTCTGAAGCTTGCTTGAGAGTATTTTGCAATAGTGGCAGTATGGTAAAGTCACCAGTCATTTTTCCCTCAAGACTCATTGACCATGCATGACATGGCTTTTGCCAATATTGATATGCTATAATCAAACACACAGATTGCTGAGGCCATCAAATAAGCAAATGAAATATCTAATGTGCATTGCAGTGTATGTGCTGTTGTGGCTCAAATGAAGAATTAGGAGAAAGCTCAACTAACCTTTTCAATGCACAATGATTACTGCAGTGCCATGTGTTTGTCAGTATGGTGTAGCTGGAATGCTCTACCAAACAATGTGACCATACTGAATCCTACTTACTTTAAAGCTGTCCTTGTTAGACAGCTGGTAATACTGTGTAATGCTTAGTTGGTCACCTGTGACAAGGGATCCTGATGGAAAAGAAATCAGCATCATTGCTATGTCACAAACACTTTGAGATGGGCCTATATGCTTGTCGCACCAGCAGTACATACCTATGAGGTAGTGTTCATGCCTTGTTGGTCAATTCAATAAATTCAAGGTGCTCATGGAATGGTATTGACAGCGGCCACATGACCACTCAGATGACAAACCTTCTCAACATAGGGCCTATATGCACCACTTAACAATTGGCAAGCTAAGCTCAATGAAACTGCCTTTTGGCATAGTCATTGACAGGCCTTGCTCCTTATTGATGCTATATTGGTGAAAAAGTAATGAAATGTGGGGATCCTGTGATGATATTGCTTAATAATCCTGATATGACTCTCTTCTCACAGGCTGTTATATGTGAAAGACACTGCTGGTATTGATGGAGCACTGCTACATCTTTCCTGTGATTCAGTTGTGTAGTTGTTGAGTCTGAGGTATATTTATCTGCTGACTGTTGACCTGTGATACTGCTATATGTAAACAGCACATGTTATAAGGCTCTGCCCATTGCCTCACTGTTCATATTTGGTAAAATATGTAAGATCTATGGATGTATACAACCTTGCTAGTTTCATTCCTCAGTTCTTGTGGGTCTGTGTAGCTATTTGTACTGTTATGACACACTTGTGTAACCACCAGAGTTATGAGTTGTAATACATACCTTGCTTCCATGATCTTTGTGCCTTGTTTACATTGTTTTCCCTTTTTGTCAGTTGTTCATCTTTGCCTATCCTGTATTACCTGCCCTTCAGTTCTTACTTCAGGCAACACACTTGCCCATTCTATTGCAGTTTAACAAGTGAGCATGACATGCAACAACACTACAAGTCTACAACTTGGAAAAAGGTACACCCCTGTGTATTGCTATGTTTGACTTTGATACACCAAACCTTGCTTTGACCCCTCCCATACCCACTCATCTTTCTATTGTTCTTGCATGTATGTGGGACAAAAACTGGAAACTCCCACTGTTGTGATTGACCACACAGTCAGTGAACTGGTCTGAGGGGTGCTCATCCTTGGTCTTGCACATAGCATCAATTTTTGATGAGAATTCACCAACTGTACAGTGCCTGATTGATATTCTGGCCTCTGCACAATAAGTGTCATCATATCTTGCAAGCCATTGAGCATGAACTGCACATAGGACTACCCATAACATTACCCATACCCATGGGTACTCATAATACCCATGCAAAACCCATACCCATGGCATGGGTATGCAACCCATGTGGGTATGGGTATGGGTATGCTCTGAGACACCCATGGGTACACCCATGCTATGCACTACTGTCTGCAAAGGAGCAGAAGCAACTCCAGGCGCTGCTCAAGAGACAGTCCGTTCAGAAGCAGGACAAGGAAGAGGAACGTCAGGCTGGTGAGTACGGTCCGCACAGCTCTCGAAAACATCACCTGAACACATCCTTATTCCGACTCAGGGGTGCACAAGAGGGCGGCGACTATGACTCGCGAGGAAGTTCAAGGATCAGACGCTGAAGGTGAGGAGCCGTCCCGTAAGAAAGCAAGACACACTACGGATTCCGATGGTGAGGGCGGTGGCAACGCGGGTTCCAATGGCGAGGGCGGGGGTGATGAAGGAAGCGAGCCAGACGGTGGTAGCGAGCGGGACATACGAATGGAGAGCCCTTCTCCCCCTGCTCGGCTTACGTGCAAATTCATTAGTTCAGACGGTCCGACACTGACATATCAATTGAGCTAAACCGAAGCCAGCTTACGGGCGGTACAAGAAGGCCGAGCAGGACTCAGGGAAGGGAAACACATTGTTGACTGAGGCGGAGCAGCGTATCGCACAGACTCTCGGCGGTAAGTTACATTGTAAACTACGGGTTCAGATCATGGCTAATGTCTTTTTGTATGCTCTAGCGAAGGGCAAGGCTAAAGACAAGCCTCCATCCAAGAAGTCGGTGGTAGTCGAGAGCCCGCGGGAGGTTTCTGAAGAGGAACATGCGTCTGTTTGCTCGGGAATCGGAAGAGGAGGATAGGACGAGGTGAGGGGAGATGGACAAGCAGAGCGAGAAGAGGAAGGATGTGCGTGGCGGGAAGAAGGCCTATGTGGAGATCAGGGTAGACAAGGTGAGTATCATATGTTCTGCGAACTTGACAGCCTGACATATTCGTCAGTCCCCGTCACAGAAAAATAAGGCAGCAAAGAGCAAGACGGTCGTCTCCAGTTCGGACGAAGACCAAGATGACGATAAGGTCAATGAGCTTGAATCTTCGGACAATGACAGGAGCTCCGGGATCCGGATGAAGGGCACGGGCGGTGACGACTCGGACGACCCAGATCATGCGTCCGACTCAGACGATGTCATGGTAAGTGTTGCTTGCATTTGATGTGGTGCGGTACTACTAATACAGTATGTAGGAGATTGCTCAGAAGGGAGCAAAGAAGAAGCCCAGAGGCAAGGGCTCAGTAGTGGTTCATGTGCGCATCAGGTCCTCAGACCTGCCCATCTATGTCCGTCCCATTGTCGCCGCTGCTCAGAGCTTCCTCCGCCTTCGTCTCACACTCGAGATGGCATGGACCAGCTACAAAGCCGCGCCCAGTTCCCGGCTGCAGGACAACATGGGCCTCGTTGTCCTCGCCCTGAAGGACGCTTGTGATATGTGTGACAAGGACGGTAAAAGGGTGAAGACTATGAGGACCGCATACACCGATCTGAAGGAAGCGAAGGGAAAGGAGGGAGACATTACGAGGAGAAATGTACACACAGTGGTAAGTGATGGACGTTGGTGTGAACATTATGACTTGCCTTCATTCTCAGCAGATCTGGAATGTGGCGGCTCAGTTCCGGAACGAGGTAAAGAAGAAAGGCAAGAGCGTGGTAGAACACTCGTACGGGCTGAGCAACCTGACGGTCACGCAACGTGTATTGCTCGCCCAGTGGCTCCTCAAAACTCACCCGATGAAGGTCAAAGGCAGCAAGCGTGAGATCCCGAACTTTGTGTTCGGTGACATGAAGATTGCCTGGAACACCAAGGATAAACTGGACAAAGAGGTACGTACTATCTGGCTAGACGTGTTTGCGGCGCGTTGTTGCATCAAGATATCTGCTAATCTTGACGGCTAGAAATGCTCTGTCAAGTCAGAGCGTCTGTTCAGGCATCCGGCGATTTCTGAGATCATCGTGCAGCAGTGGTTCCCGGGTTAGGGTGCCAGCATGGCCGTTGACCGCTTCAGCGAGGTCACAGATAACCTCATTGCATTGGTCTGCAACTCGGTGAGTCTTGGATGTATCGCAGGTCTTCTCAATATTGAAATCTTGCTTCAGATTGAAGCAGCATTGAGCGAGATAGCGTTCGGGAACCCCGTCGCGTTCACGAACAAGCATTTCGCACCGAAGTAAGTAGTTCTCCGCACCTTTATGCAACATTGACCATTGAATTTTCACTAGGTGGGACGATCTCATGTCCATCCTCGAAGCTACGAAGAGAAATGCGCCTGACTACTACGCTGACATGAAGAAGCAGTTGTGGAGGCGCGTCAGGTAAGTGCACATTCAAGACCTAAGCTACTTACTGAATTAAGTCTGGCAGTGCCCGAATTGAGGGCGGTGATCAGGAAGATTCCGACCAGGACGACAGTGAGGACTTCGTGAAGTGGAACAAGCTTCAGGACATGGTGCTCGACGCACCCACCACCCAGTCATCGTCTAACGCAGGCCGGGTGTCCTCGAGTACTGCCGCCAAGCCCTCGTCTAGTGGCAAGCCTACGTCGTCCGGTACTACGAAGCCCTCCTCTAGCGGCAAACTGTCGTCGTCAAAAGGGAGAACTAATGAGACACAGTGTAAGCAGACAGGAATGTTGTAGTACAGCAATCACTGACCTGAATCGGTGGTACAGCACGTACGGATGCCGATGCTCCAGCGTCATCCTCGAGCAAGAGGGCCCGCGATGATGAGGAAGAAGTCGATGCAGATGAACTTGAACGTGAGGGTATGTACACACCTGGTCGCTCTCGCGGCCCCTACAGCTGACATGGCCCAGGTGACGAACCTGTTCCGGAGCCCGATGCTGCCGACACCTGATCGCCTCTGCTTGCCGTCTTCACTGTCTCTACTCCAAGGGTTTGAGAGCCATTTTTACTGCTGAAGTACACGTCTGAAGGCATTTTAGATCACTCATTACTACCACCATACCCACATCCTAGTCCTTGGAGGTAAGAATGACCTATTTTTGTTGTTGCATTCTCTTGTTCTCGTTGCTGTACCATCTGTACTTGTACTACTATACGTTGTTCTGGAGCCTGTTGTGTTCTGCTGTATGTAGATTGTCTGTTGTTGTACCAACTATAGGAGCGTGCACGAATACGATTTTATTGCAGTCCCCGCATGGGAGGAAAAATCAAGGATTGCTTAAACAAATTATGTACTTGGTGGAGAGCCACACAGTAAAAGATACTTGAACACAAGTAAATAAGACATTTGTGCATGGAGCTTGAGAGACTTGGTAAAGACATTCAAGCTGGATCCATGGGGCATCTGGGCAGCGGCTCAGACATACTTTTAGTCTCTCACACAAGTAATAAAAGGCATTGGTAGAGCTTGTATACCTCGTACAAGTAAACCAAGAATTTGACTTGTCTTTGTACCTCGGTTGCCTTTGGATGTCTTGAAAGTCTCACAAGTTATATTTGTTTTTCCTGATGCTATTATTTGTGCTGTTGCCCTTCTACAAAAGTGATGTCCATTCCCAATGGAAACCTTCTTGCCGGTGACCTGCATGCTACCAGCCAGCGAGGCGAAGAACACTCTTTGCGGAAACCTCAAGATATCCAATTTGTTCTTTGATTCATTTGTGTACAAGTGAGTCGCGCACGCCTTGCTTTGTCTGTGAATGCTACTAGTGCATTGAATGGGTATGGATAACCCATGTGGGTCATGGGTATGGGTATGCATGGGTATGGGTATGGGTAGCCAAAATCTGACCCATGGACTACTGCAGTGCTAATCCAGCAGTAGAATATGGTAACTGCTAGTCAGATAGTCTGTGCTGTGTATACATAGACTGCTGAAGTTGTCAAAATGATGACAACAAGTGCATTACAGTGTGGGTGCCATCATGCTGACCTCATCTTTCTAACTCACAATGATAGCTACTCCAGTGCCATGTATTCATGAGCTGAAATACATAATATGACCAGACTGAATCTTACCATGTAATTGTCCATGTTGGACAGCCAGTGATACTGTTTACTTTAATCTTTTGCTAGGCATCTGTGACATGGCCACTCCTGATAGCATAAGAAGGATCAGTATGGATACTGTGTCAAGGCTCTTTTGAGATGAACACTAGACCTGCAGTTCCAGTTTCACATTTAGCATAGATGCATTGTTAGTTAATTCACTAAATCCAGGATTTCAGCAATGTAGTAGGGCTATGATCATGCTCTTCATAAGAAATCATGGTCCCAGTTGTGTCACTTACTAAGTAGCAATGCATTAAGCTCTCAATGAAAATGTCCACATCATGGGCTGGTCATGTTCATCCCCCAGCCCTATTTATCATATGTTGGTGAAACTCCTGTGACATAAGGCAGTATTCAGTGATGAAGATTAGTAAATCAACCTAATATGCTCCTGTTCTCTGAGGCTAGTCTATGTGGCAGACTATTCATATTCATTGCACAATGCCACATCCTGCCTGTGTTTCAGTTAAATTGTTGTCTACCCTGAGTTTCTGCTCAATGTTGACCCACAGTAAACCTGCTACATTGGGGTGATCCATTGGGATATGGTGAATTTCAAAAGGCTCTGCCCATGGCATCACTATCCCCTCTGTGTTGTGATGTGCATTTGTATATGCAGACTTGCTACCCCCCAAATCTTGTGGTCTCCCCACCTAAGTAGTGATATGTACTGGAAATAAAGGTACAGTCACTGTTTATCAGGTTCTTTAATCCTTTGTCACATCTGGGATGGATTTGTCCTATGTTACGTTGCTTTGACCATTCAATTGACCTCTCTGCTCCATTGTTCTTGCATGTATATAAATTGCTTGCATAACAGCCTACTGCCCTCATGTAGATGCCTCCCATCTAGTTGATGTATGTCCTGGCTTGCAAAACTGGAAACTCTGACTTCAATGTTGTGATTGGCCATGCAGTCAGTGGGGTTGTTCTCAAAGTGGTAGCAGTAGATATGCACCATAAAACTGTCCTGCTTTGCTGCCCCATCATTGTACTGCAGGCTGTCCAGGACACTGTTCAAAGAGAACAGCCCCTAGTCACATCCATCTCCATGGCCCAGTGTCAGCTCTGTGGGGTTATTCATCCAATTGGCAAGCCAGTTGTGAGTCTGGTCTGAGCTCACTTGGCCAGTATGATACTGATCAACACACCCCATATCTTTCCAATCATGTTACCCATCATGCAAAATTATGAGTACCATGAACTGCACATAGATCTACCCATGATGGTACCCATACCCAAGGGTACCCATGATACCCATGCAAAACCCATACCCATGCCATGGGTATGTGACCCATGTGGGTATGGGTATGGGTATGCCCTCAGACACCCATGGGTACACCCATGCTATGCACTAGAGCCTGTTCGCACTCCTTCTCCCCTCCTCCCCATCCCAATATCAACCGAATCCCACCGACTCTTCCAGGACCAAGAAACTCCTGATACCTGCATCAACTGGAACATGGTGCAACACCTGTTCCTCACACCTGATGTCACAATCGACCAGCTCGGACAACCTCCTGCTGAGAATCTGAGATTCATGTGACGGACGAGGAAAAGCAAGTCGGGCTCGACGCCCTCGTCACCGCTTTTGACACCATAGCCGAGGTTACGCTCAGGAGGCATATGAAGGAGGATATCTTGGCCGAGTATGAGGCGTATGAAAGAGATGCTTTTGGTACGCTTACCGCCGCGCTCGAGACATTGGAACATACTCGTGTTCCTGAGCTCATCCTCCACGCCAATGGTCAACCCTTCGATACTGACCATCACCAACACCTTGTATACTTAGGATGACAAGCACGTGTTGACGAGTGTCTTCCAGAGGCAGCTCAACCACTTGTCGACGCAAACACTCCTTGTTTCCTCGGGTGTAACAACAAGGAGTGTCATCAAGCCCTCGATTGTTACCGGTACTTCTGCCCCAAGTGTCGACGACAGGCTGCGGGCCACCCGGCCTCTAGATGTCCCCAGATAGGACCACCGACGATGCGCGGTCGACGGCTCATGGAAATCGTCGCAGCTGATATCCTCAGTGAGTCGCACCTCGTAACACTCCGCAACGTGGCACAGCGGGGAGCAAGAGTCCTCGCCGAGTTAGTCGACGAACACCATGTTCCAGAACCATATTCCCTTCGTTATCGCACCACTCATTGTCGCTGACATCTTCCCCCTGCACCATACCCAACGACTCGGTACTATGCCATACCACGAGGTTGTCTTCCTGGTATATACCGACTCGGTGCGCATGCATCTTTCTCTGTCGCATATCGCTCGGGAGCACGCGCAAAATTGTGCGACACCTATCAGGAGGCAGAGCCGCAGAGGACTACATGGATGAGTGGCATATTGGCACGTATTATGACGAGACGAATGATGAAACTGATGCTGATGGTGTTCTTCAGGGTCTTATCCCTTCTGACCTCATTGCACCTCCTCGACGTATGCCTACTCCTCCCGCACACTTGCATCGACTGCAAGGAATTCCTCCACCCCGACCACTGACACGTATTGCTTCGCCCCCGATGTCGTCGACATCGGAAGAGGACTTCCACATAGAACCGATGTGCGCAGAACTGGTGGATGCACCACCTCGATATACCCAACCTCCATTGTGTTGAACTTCGACTATTTTGGGTGTTACACTACGGGATAGGTCTTATCCTTTACCTGTTATGGACTTATGTTCTTCATTGCTACATATTACATACATTTCTTACAGACTTGATCCAGACCTGTAGCACATGATTTGTTCTAGACTTGTACGGAACATTCCACTACCTTCCAGTTCTTTCCAGGATGTTCCAGCACGTTCCTTGATGACATCACTATGACATCATGATGATACATCAGGGAAAACCGCCAAAATCATTAAGCACTTCATATGCTCTTGCAACGGCTTATAAGCACTTTGGGAGCCCCAAAGTGATCCCAAGCTCCAAAGTGACCTCAACACAAGTACCCTGATTGAGAGTGCTTTTGCCTGTTGTAGAAAGCACTTTTGAGATGCTTTTGGCATTGATGTACTGCTTAGTTTTGACGTGTGACGGGTTGGTTTACTCTGCTTTGTGGTCCATTTATACAGCTTTTTGAGGGCTTCATATTGCTGCCCAGCAAAGTCCGTTCCATTACAGACCGTTGTTCGGACACTGTTTCTTTGATTCACACAGTTTAACAACTGTTGTTCACGCGCTATTCAGCCAATTCAAAATGCTTCAAACTAACTTGCTTTCACCCATTTCCAGCTATTGGGATCATTGAATACAATTGTGGTATACGTGAATACGGGTTTGGACAACAATACAAATGTAGTGTACACTACTTCCAGCTTTGGTGAGTAGACAGACGAGATAAGCTGCTGGAAAATGTAGTGGTACAAATGCATGGCAGACGGCAGAAGAGGGCGCGGACAAAGACAACACGGGGAGAAACATAATACTACCATTGTACATGCAACACCGGACTTCTCTACAGGTTCCCTGAGTCCAGCCAGCAACTGAGTGCGCGTTCTCACTGTAAGGATTTTGGTCACTTACCTTTCATCCCAGAATGACGACACCTTCAAGCATTGTTTGACGGCCCGGCGGCGGCAGCCTGCTGTCTCTGTTTCCAGGGCCCAAGAACGACGTTGACATCCATGTCCTCGTCTCCATCTTCGGCGCCTTGAACACCGCCGTCCCCAATGCTATCGCCCAAACCCGCAGAGGCCCTGAGACAAAACAGATAGTTAGTCAACGTATGAGGAATTCGTGAGGGCGCACCGTATGCTCATGGCCAGCGTGTCGTTCATCGACTTGACAAACGCCGCCGCACCCTCGTACTTGTCTGCAAGATTGGGGCTCGCCATCTTCTGGTACTTGTCGATCTGAGCCTGGACCTTATCGTGCCTACAGCCCGACAGTCAGCCCATTGAACGAGATGGCAGCAACGGACTTACTCTGGCGCGTAGCTCTTTGCGTCGAAGTTGATGGTGACGCCCCTCGCAATCTCATCCAGCGCTACCATGACCTAATAGGGCATGAGCTGAGGCACCCAATGCACATTGAGAACCACTCACCGCACTGCAAGCCAGAGCTATGAGGTTGCTCGGCAGAGGCTTGCTAAGGTCAAAGCGGTCACGGTTCCTCGCGCGCAATGCCTCGGGGTTGTGACCCAGCCACCACTGGCGGGCAATCACATCGCCAATGATGTTGTTGTGGAACGGCATGTGCTCTGCGTACGTCCATTCCTGGCGCACATTGTCATCATCCGCCCAAACATGCAAAACCTATGAAGAATACTTACACCGGGATCAGTGTCCGGGTCCCTCATGTCCACATCCCCGTAGTGGAAGATGTTCTTCTCGCGCAGGAACTTCACGCGGGCCTCCGTTGCCCTGTGCAACTTCTCTGCGCGGCCAACCGAGTTCAGCCTCTCACCGTTGGGCCCCAAGTCTGACACCTTGAAGTTGAGGAAAGCCCTCTCCACTGCTCTCTTTGCCTTCTGCTTCACCTCTTGACAAAACTGAGAAGCAATCCTGTAGACCTGATGGACATAGCGGTCAAGAGCCATGAGAGGACAGTAAACTGGCAACGTACGTAGCCAGTCATGTCGTCCTGAACATCTTGGTTGTCCCACCGAGCGTCGAACATCTCCTTGAAGTCGGGCATTCTGAACACCTTGTACTTCTTCTTGATGGCCATGATGATATCAGCGGGGACCTCGTCCTTCTTGATGCGGCCTCCCTTGTTGCGGGGCCACGCGTTCTCCAGCGCAAGGTGAAGGCGGAACTCTTGCACAGCCCGCTGCAGCAACGCCTTGATCATGGGCTCAGCAAGGGGATCATCGTCGTCCCCAGGGGCATCCTTGTTGGCTCCAGCCTTTCCAGCCGCTTTGGCCTTCCCCTTGCCCTTCGTCTTGTTCGCCTTGCCCTTCGCCTTGCCCTTCGCCTTCACCTTCTTCTCCTCCGGCTCGGACTTCACAATGATCTGTAGAACACGTCAGATTGTGGCTCAACTTTGAGATCTTGCGTACGTCGTCGTTGTCCTCAGCCTCCAGCTCCTCGCCATCACTGTCCTCAGGCTCGCTGTGGCTACCCTCTGGTACGAACGAGTCATCCTCGTCAGATTCCTCCTCCACCACCAGTGTTTCCTTGTGCAGCGCCGTTGCCTTGGTTTTGCGCGTGCCTTTGGTGTCGCGCTCCTTGGCCGTCCTCTGCTTGCGCCTCTGGGGCACGGTTGAGCCTCCTATACAGTTAGTTGAACTCAGCATCACATTGCACCACAATTGCTAACTTACCGTCGGATTGGTCGCTCCGTTCAGCTCCTTCCTTGTCCACACCTTCCATGTCAACACCGTCGTCATCTTCGGAGCTGTGCGCCACACGCCGCGTTGGCCTTGCACCCTTCGCACCCGCACCTGTTTGTAGTAAATTGAATACAATCATTCTGTTTGTCGAAGGGACGGGCGACTCACCGAGCCGAGCTGTAAGCTCGGTCTCCTCCCTCGGAGCACTTCCTGCACGCTTTTGGTGTCGAGGTGACATTACAACCACTGGTACGGATTGCTCAGATGCCATTTCAAAGCAACCACCTGTCGTTGATAACAGAGAACAAATATAGTTTCTTTACTCACCGGATTTGACGGACTCCTCGTCATCAGCCGGCTTATTGCTCGACGACCCCGCTGTCTCCTTGGCCGGATGCTGCACCTTCGCTCTCTTCTTGACCTGCTTCGAGCTCTTGCCATTGTCGCTGGCATCATCTTCAGACGACGGGTTATTCTTCCTCTTCGAGCCTGCTGATGCCGTATCAGACTAGTCAGCAACCGATAAGACCATAGCCCCATACCTTGTCGCCCCTTCTCCGTTCCTTTCGTGGGGCTCGTACGCTTCTTTCCGCCCTCTCCTTCGATCTCACTGGCCATCAGCTGATCCAACTCTTCGTCTGGCTCGCCTTCACCGAGCCTAATGAGTGGGAAATCACGTTTCGAACGGTCCACCCGGAGTGCATTTGGCCCGTTTGTAACGGTGGACCCGGGCTCGGCCGGAGCACTCCGGGTCCACCGTTCGGAGCGGCCGCCGGCAGCAACGAACCGGCCGGAGGGAGGGTGGTGGTTAGGAATGGTCCGGCCGGCCTGTGGTGTAACGTTCCGGCCGGACCTCAGGCGAACGACCCGGCCGGAGGCCTCGAAAAAAATAGGCTTTCTACGGTCCGGCCGGACACAGACCCAGCGTTCCGGCCGGACCCCTTGTCAACGACCCGGCCGGAGGCCTCGAAAAAAATAGGCTTCCTACGGTCCGGCCGGACACAGACCCAGCGTTCCGGCCGGACCCCTTGTCAACGACCCGGCCGGAGGCCTCGAAAAAAATAGGCTTCCTACGGTCCGGCCGGACACAGACCCAGCGTTCCGGCCGGCAACCAGGTCAACGTCCCGGCCGGAGGCCTCGAAAAAAATAGGCTTCCTACGGTCCGGCCGGACACAGACCCAGCGTTCCGGCCGGCAACCAGGTCAACGTCCCGGCCGGAGGCCTCGAAAAAATAGGCTTCCTACGGTCCGGCCGGACACAGACCCAGCGTTCCGGCCGGCAACCAGGTCAACGTTCCGGCCGGAGGCCTCAAAAGAAATAGGCTTCCTACGGTCCGGCCGGGGCTCATATCAATGATCCTGCCGGCCAAATCGGCACCAGAATTGTTAAGGGCAATCATCCAGACAACGTGACATCACATGAGATGGCGCATGCATGAACCAGCACCTAGCCGGGGTCACTTGAGCACTGACAACATCACATGCCTACAAACATGAGGCAAACACATGGTCACCACATGTTGCCCATCAGGTCCTCCACATCGTGCAAACTTGTTGCGCAACTCTTCTCCAATCCCCCCCCCCACTCTCCAACATGACTACCGCACAGATCAGCACCCAATTTCGTTCCTACCTGAAGGGGACATATTTACACTGGCTGTCTCGCATGCAGGAGGGCCAGGCGATGAAGCCCGAGCCACTTCCAGGTCTCTTCCTGGATGTGTATATGATACGCCAGGCGACGAATGCTGGCAAGATGTTAGCTCAGGCTTATTGTAACCGAAGTGAGCTTCCATTGACCGCAATCGTAAGCTTGGCTAACACTCCACTTGGAGGGAGCGTTGAATGGGACGCATTGACTTATCCGATGACAACACCGAGCGATGAAGAAGCCGAGAACGTACAGTACGAGGCGTGCAAGGAGCCTGCGACCATCGAGGATAGCGCCGGCCGGATTCTTTTGTGGCATCTCCCCGGCGTAATCACACCGTACTACCAGGTATGCGAGATCGCCCGGCAGACATCACACTGGTTGTTAACAATCAAGCAGCAGTTCATATGGGACACCGCAGGTCAACTGGAACCGCTGTTCCTCCGCTACCCCCCTACCACCACCGAGAAGTGGAGACAAGATATCAACAACTACCGCAATGCGGATGAATGTCCAATCTTCCCGCCGTCGTGCTTGTCTGCCTCGCCCGGCTGGTTTCAGCAGGGTCATACGGTGGGCATCCATGGCGTACTGATCATCATATGTTGTATTAATCCGCAAC
Organism: Fomitopsis serialis; assembly: GCF_022376445.1. Taxonomy (NCBI): domain Eukaryota; kingdom Fungi; phylum Basidiomycota; class Agaricomycetes; order Polyporales; family Fomitopsidaceae; genus Fomitopsis; species Fomitopsis serialis. The sequence goes on along the minus strand of NW_025955327.1, from coordinate 1,683 downwards.
AGGGTACTACAGGTCCACCCCAGGTATCGCGGCTGCTGAGGGAACCGACCTCGCTCGCCCGACCGTGGCTCTCGGCGATGGAGCACCCCCATATCATCCTCTCGGCGATGCTCGAGATACTCCATCCGGACCTCTATGCAAGTGGCGTGGCGTCGATCAATGCACTGCGCAACGACCCGGACCGCGCTAGCGTCGCCGAGATATGGAACACGCCATTCAACGCCTTATCGGTGATTGCCAACCGGGCCAGTCCACTTCACCGAGACGTACTCTCGGCGAAGCACTGGTACGATATGATTCTCACGCTCGGCGGAGACAAGACCTTGCATATGGAGTATCCTACTTTGGGAATGAAGATGCCATACTACAGTGGCACTATGGAGGTATTTTCTGGCTGTCGCATACCTCATGCCGTACGGCAATCGACCCAGGAGCGCTTGTGCTTATCTTACTATATGCGTGAGGCGGTACATGCATGGACAAACGCTCCCCCGGCGGATTGGCGGATGGACTCGGAGTAGCTGTATAACCTTACACTGTGTTTACAATATATATGGAACTGTTGATGTGCTCGGCGGTTTCATCTTCACAATAACTGTACAGGTATAGCAGACAGTCTGGCCTAGCCAGCTGCCTTGCTGCCCAATCGTTCTGCCGGTGTTTGATTCGGCCGGCCGGTGCACATAAGAACATCAAAGCCTTCCCTGTCATATCACGAGATGTAAATACCGGTGCCAACACGACTGTACACTAATGGGACATCCCGACTATCCATCATGCGACTCTGAGACAGGACGGGGTGGCGAAGAGCCCGCCGCGGCACTCGGCGCTTCTCCTGGCTGCAAGACCGCTAACTCGGCCGCCTTCACTCGGTCCACCGCCCGCCAGTAATCCACCTCTGCCTGGATGTATAGATCCATGCCGGCCATCGATTCGCCGAGACTGTCCAACCAATTCAGGGCTTGGACTGGCACGTTTGGGGGCATGTTCTCCGGTGAGATCACACCTGGCTCGGGTATTTTTGGGAGCACAGGGAGGTGGATGCGGTCGGTGTGAGCTCTCACTTCGTCCTAGTTTTTATTGTATAAGTCCCATGTAATGTGAATGTGCTGTGTAAAACCTACCCGGAGCTTCTCCACATGCAGCCGGCCATCAAGATGCTGGAGTTGCTGTTGGGCGGCCTTCAATTGCTCGGCGACCATCTCTTGGATTTTGGCCTGCTCGGTCGTGATGTCATCGAGCGCATCTTCGATTTGATCCCGGACTTGAGGCGGATCTTCCATCCAAGCACCGACCTGCCCCTCTGTTGTGGCATGAATATCCGGAAAGGCCGGAGAGAATTGGTCAGTTACCTGGTTCACCAGAGTGCTCGGCGTGCAGCGAGGATGTCTCCGGCTGCGGCGGTTGAGCGACATCCGCTGCTCGGAAGCCGAGGATCATGTCCACCAGGACCTCCTCCTGGGTCTTACCCTCCGGCAGCATGATCGTGCAGTACTTGTCCATCACTTCCCCGAGACCCAGTTCCTCGGCCACATCAGGCTTCATCAGCCGCTCGAAGCCGAGCATCATGGCCGCCAGCGACTAGTGCATCAGTGGTTACTATGGTGCAGACACGTAAGTATGGATTGATCGCACCGTATAATGGATCATTGCTATGTATGGTAATTCTCCATTGCCCGTCGG
>NW_025955326.1:0-39320 GCF_022376445.1 Fomitopsis serialis | reverse complement strand
CATATCGGAAGTGCAAATTTGCACTTATGTACATATACCTCACTCATAAATTGCAGGTAGTACTTAGCTGATCCCGTTGTAATTTAAATTACATGTTGCGCCAACTTCATTCTATCCCACCAAAACTTTGAGTATCGACGATTCGCCGGGCTATGCCCCGCCGCACTATTCTTGGCCAGTGCCGAGACGGGAGGCGGAAGTCAATGGTGACGCCCGAAGCTAGTACTTAAAGATTCATCTGACTGATCAGTACAAGGTGATCGCTTGACATGACATTATGATACGAACTCTCGCCTCCTGCTTCGGAACTCGTTGATGAGCAAGCAATTCCGAACACATCCCCATGATCACAGCGTATCCAAGAAAGCTTTCATGTCGCGCGTAGAGGTGCCTTGTTTGGACCGGGCGTCGAGAGTTCGCTGTCGCAAAGCTTGCAAATGCTCTCGCTTGCGCTGGCCGCCCTCGCCGAAAGCGTTGGTTAAGACGTCGCGCGCTTCCTCTTTCACAGCATCTAGCGTGCCCTCGGGGGCCTTTCCAAGGCGATGTACAGGCTTCAATCCCGACCCGGTGCGCCCATGGAATATCTCGTACGCGACGTTTAGGTTCTTTGTCAAGTGGATCGCATTCAGCGGTTGGTCGAAAGAAAACGGCCAGCAGATCCTGCCAAGTCCTGAGTACGATATAGAGGATAAAGATGACCCGGTGACTTACATTGGCACCCCGGCACAGACCGCTTCAATGACGCTGTTGTGGCCACCGTGTGTCAAGAACCACCCGGTCGCCTGCGCGAAAAACATTGCAATAAGCAAAGACAGACGCGACAACGATTGTCACATACCGCATGGCTTAGAACATGCTGCTGAGGCGAGTACCGAGTTAGAAGGCCATCTGCATAGTTCCTAACTTTTTCGGTGACCTCCAGCGGTACAGTCGCCCAGCGGGACGGAAGGCTCATAAGCTTGATCACAGCTCGTCAGAACACGAAGACCACGGGGGGTCACGAGCATGATAAAGGTAAGTGTAGACGTACAAATGGTATTTGAAGCTCCATCACCACGTCCAAGAAAGCCCATATCTTCTCCGGCTCCATCGACCAGTACACGGTGCCGAACGATATCTGGAGCCCCATTAACCAACCAAAGAATGCAAGGCGACAAAGTGACATGCATATAATAGGGACCGTTCGCCGCGTCGTCTCAAGATGGACTCAAGGAAGTCATCAATCTCGGCGGCATCTTCTGACTGTTCCTTCTCAATCGTGATTGCACGCATACCGCTGGCAATCATTGGTCCAGCGCAATATACGGAACGGGAGGTCTCCGCCATCCACTTTTGCAGGCAGCTGTGGTCTCCGGCTCGTAACATTCCGGACTTGCTAAAATAATGCCGTCGCAGGCATTGACAACCCTGAAGCGAGTAAGTGACTCAAAGTTCCACAGTTCTGCCGGGCGACGCTTACTCGTGTGCTGAGAGGCACATGGCACCGAATAAAGCCGTGCCCAATACCTGGAAATATGAATTTCAGTAGGTAGATCCGCCGATCGATACAGCGTACCTTACCATCTGCGGTTCGATCTCGTAGTCATACATTGGAGGGAGCCCTGGAATCCGGATCACAGCCCCCTTGTTCCCGAGCGCAATCTACCCAACCGCGAGTTTGAGTTAATATCAATGTTATGAAGAAAGCGTAAGCACCTCTCCTGCAGCTTGTGCCACATCCACCTGGCTTTGGAGGCTTCCTCTTCGCTCTTAGCACGAAGGTCGCCTATTCCCCCCAGTCGCTCTGGCGCACAGAGCCGGATGATGATCGAGGATGCACCTGCGAACCACACAAAGACTTTGATGGGGTTCCCTTCGATGCTAAGGCGGCGCACGGCTTGCAAAAGAGGCAGACCGAAGAACTGTCGGTTTGACGTGAGCGGGGAAATGTCAGTTGCGCAAATGGGGTCTAGATTTCTTACGTCGATTATGGCGGCTTTAGGGGGAGCCTTGGGTTGGTATATGGTCCCGGTCTGGACACACTGCAATGGTTCGCCCTTGACGAGCTTCCCGAACGCTCGAGCGAAGGAATCATCGAGTACCGAGTTGTCGAGTGAATGTATCCCTGTATGAAGCAGCGCAACGACCCTGTCCTGATGTCAGTACATGATTCCACTCGGACAGTGCAGAGTAACACACCTAATCCGGGTCATAAGAAGCTCATTGTCATCGAAATTACGAGCTAGCTCTGCCTTGACACGATCGTAGAAAGCTGGCGTGGTGAAGAAAGTCACGGACGCGTTTCTCAACTGCACCAGCCGAGAAGCTAGATTGCAAAGCGGGCGAGCATGGCCTAGAAATTCTGTGAGGATCCCAATGACGACACTACGTACGCCGGTGCAAGTAGCGTACCCCAAGCTTCATAGGCAAACAATACGAGGTGACTATCACTGTTGAATAAATGCAAGTTAATGCAGAATTGCCTTGGAGTGACTGATCACAGACTCTGCGACCCAGTTATCCGCATTGAGGCGTTCGCCGTTATGACTACTCAGACCACGAACGTCAGTGGAACGTATGCAAGATCATATCGGCTAACTGACCTAGTCAAGAGAGGTGCAGCTACCGGCATACCACGTCGCGTGAGTGGGGTGCACGGATGGATACAGCAAATCCACAAGGCTTCTGGGCCGGGGGCGTCGAAACGTCTAGGTAATCAAACGGCTCGACCGGGGTTCGACGTCTTACTTATGGTAGCACTCTTGCATCACGCAGATGAGACTCACTGTATATCCCATGCTTGGCGAACCCACGGATGAGTGTGGTGGTGGAGCCGGGATTATTGATGGGGACTTCCTGCGCACGATGAGGCATGATGACGACGAGTGTGCTAGACCGCGACAAGCTAATCAGCATCGTCACATCAATGGACCCAAAGCCCGGATGCTGCGCGATTCGCAAGCGTAGTGTTGCGCTATACACGGTGTGACTGCCAGAAAGCCACACATTCATTATGAGGCTATCTGACAGAATAAGTCAGGAAGGACGCCCACGCGTTGCCAAGCGGAAAACTCGGTATCCATGTCAACGATATCAACGACCATGCGAATGTTCCGCGACCGCACTTGGACCGCAGCGGCACTGTATGTATATACGTCTATGACCGCACGCGCGGGCGGGCGCCGGGGAGCCTACGGGAATATGCAGAGGTCTTGAACGCACGATTTGCACGACTCGCTGGATTCTGGGGTCATTGTGATACCCGATGTTAGTATGAATTGCGAAAAGTCGTAGGCACAGTACGCACCATATTACTACGTCCCAGAGCAACGCACATAAACCACTTATGAGCATCATTCAGTGAATTTTGCAGAGTCGTCAGAGCATATGATGCGTTGCGATCCTCCCAGTCCGAGTCGGACCCCTCACTTCACAAACTGTTCAGTATCGGATGACTGCAGGATACATCGTCATGTTAACATAGACCTCCGAAGGCTGACCATCTCAAGTACTTGCCAATAGTATACTACCAGGCACCATCCGTCGCGACACGTCGCCAGTGAATCGAGTATGTATACCTACCTTCTTCACTCGGTCTAGCTCCTCTTGGTCCAATCTTGGTCGGTGGTACGTTGCAGAACGACATTGGATCAACAAGCGCCCTTTCGCTTGGGGATGAATGTGGCAATAGATAAGATAAGATATAAGATAAACTTTTCGACCCATCATCTTCGACGCCTGCGGGCAGGCGATCCTACGGAAAACGGTATCACATCTCTCTCCGAGTCTTACACACCACCATGTCGTCCGAAGCGAGTTCCTCGAGTACTCCAGAAAAGAAAAAGCCCATTGTAATCATCACAATAGGCATGGCCGGCGCAGGCAAGTCGACGTTCGTGCAGCGCATCAACTCCTACCTGCACTCGCTCGAGCCGCCTTCGCCGCCGTACATCCTCAATCTCGATCCGGCGGTGACCAGCGTGCCGTTCGAGGCGAACATCGACATCCGGGACACGGTCAACTATCACGAGGTGATGAAGCAGTGTGTGGTCATTCCACCCCTCGCTCGTCGTCCGTGATGCTCAGATAACTTGCTTGCTTGCTCTCCCGCGCTGAAGATACAACCTCGGGCCGAACGGCGGCATCTTGACCGCGCTGAACCTATTCACGACGAAGTTCGACCAGGTATTGGGTCTGGTGGAGAAGAGGGCGGAGACGGTCGAGTGAGTGATTAATTTCCCCTGTCCCTCGGGTCATTCTCAACGGGCTTGCAGCTATGTGATCCTCGACACTCCCGGTCAAATCGAGATCTTCACCTGGTCCGCTTCGGGGGCTATAATCACGGACGCAGTCGCAGGGACATTGCCGACGGTCGTTGCGTACATCATTGACACACCGCGGACGGCCGCTCCCGCTACATTCATGTCCAATATGCTGTACGCGTGCAGGTATGTCTGCCCGTTGTTTCAGCGCAAATTCCGCGTTCAACCCAACTTCTGCAGTATCCTATACAAAACGAAATTACCCTTCATCCTTGTCTTCAATAAAACCGATGTCCAGCCGCATGACTTCGCCCTCGACTGGATGCACGATTTCGAGGCATTCCAGGAGGCTCTCGCGTCACATCGGGGAACAACAGATGATGAGGGCGAGCCGACGTACATGAACAGCCTTATGAACAGCATGAGCCTCGTGCTCGACGAATTTTACAAGCACCTAACAGTACGCTCCTGTCCTCGTTTTATTCTTGCTCCGTCGCGCGAACACCTTCTCATCCCGCGCAGGCGGTAGGAGTTTCTAGCATGACGGGCGCGGGGATCAAAGAATTCTTCGACGCGGTCGAAGCCTCACGGACAGAATACGAAAAGTGCGTCTTCCACCGTCCCCGCATAATTCAGTGTTCGGTTTATCTCGCCTCGCCGTTCGTAGTGAATACCTTCCCGAACTAGAACGCGCCCGCGCCTCGCGAGAGGCCTCATTGCAGAAGGCGAAGGAAGACTCGGTGAACCGGCTGATGGGTGACCTCGCCGTCGACCGTGCGCGGAACCCGAACGCCGCGATGATGGACCGGTGGGATCCCAATGAGGAAGACGAAGATGATGACGCGGATGTTAATATCATTGACCGGAGTACGTGTTTATCTACATTTCACAGAGGCCTGGGTTCGCTAACGGAGGTGTGCGCTGCAGGCGAGGAGCCATGGCCGGGGCAGTACATCGATGTGACGAGAATGCATGGTAGGAACGACGAGGGGATTAATTGGCCACGGCCGGGGTAGTGAATTGTGGAGCGCAAAATACGTGAATTGTACGATCAACCTGTAACAGACTGTATCCACTAATTGTATATTGCCACAGAGTTTGACAGACCGCTGGCATTGCTTCATGTACTGCCATGCACCATGACCAACATATGTGAGCATTGGCAGTCCACCGACCGCGATTATCGTGCTTTCTCGGTGGCATGGCTCCGCAACTGCATGACGATAACGCTGGCCGCTACTTAACTGTATCCTTCACGTCAAATTAAATTTCTATAGAGGACCGGACTGCAGAAATTGGGAGTGCCGTCCGAGTAAGACTCGGAGACTGGGCTGCGTGTTCTGTCTGTCGACAAATCACGACAACACGCAATGAGTCTCCCCTGTCCTGTCACTGACTCCCCTGTAGGTTCGACACAGCCGTGTGGAGGGTCTTGGTATGAGACTAGACTCCCCTGAATGTGTTGAATTTGACTTCCTGTTAGGTTGACAACTTCTGACTGCGGCTCTCATAATATGGGATCCGTCGGTGAGCCGAGAGCTCCTTCTACCCAATCGGCGGGAGCCGTCCCGGATGGTTGAGGCGTGCCAATACGGAATTGCAGCTGACTTGACTTCCGATGATTATAATCCGACAGACGCATCTCCTTACATCCCCATCATAACCTTCGGAAGATCGACTCGCCGGGCGTGCGCGTGAATGCCTGATTGTGGGCACAGAAGTGACGGGGCTTGAGACGCTAAAGCTTATCCTATATGACGCATTGCTAATCGTGGTTCGCCAGCGCGGGCCCGTGCATACATGCAACAATCGCGCGATTGCAATGGCACGCGCACGCGGCCAGCCATCGGTAACCCGGTGTCTAGCAGGAATGGAATGATGCTCGAAGACAATAAGGCAGCCATTAGCAGTTGCACCCGAGCTGTCTTTCACTCTACCATATCCATCGGGTGATATCCCCTGAAAGTTCAAATGGGGCCATGCCCGTGCACACGGGCGTGGAGTCAGATGCTTGCAACTTATTTACGAGCAGAGACTATCCGGCTACATGGTATACACCCTGTACCTCCGGGCGGTTGCTCGGTGGGGTGGCGATGTCATAGAAATCGACATAGGCCACAAAAACGCTTAGTGAACCAGAACCTCTAGTACCTGACATGTAGGATATTCTATCATAGGTGTCTCGGCCTTGCGCGTGGGCTGGGCTGGATCACAGGGGGTAGTTACTTACTCACTAGTCGGTTGGCAATTTCACGGCAGGGGCAGCAGCATCTGCGGCCACAAATTACGGGTCGTGCGATGGAGGGAAGAACAACAAATAATGTTACGTCTATCCGCAGGTGCGTTGTGCGCGTGGCTGATTATTGTGAGCGAGAGTCGGGCTTTGGGAGGAGCGGTTGCCTGCAGCACTGCATCAGTACTTCCATTCTGGGCGATGTACTGGCGCTTACGTGATCATGCAGCCGTTGAAGCCAGAATCTGGCCAGAATGTTGCGCGCCGGCGCCCTCCATCGTCTTCCCGTCCTTCAAAGTTCGTTCGCAAGCTCGTCCTCTCCTCCCACCACCGCCACGCCCGCTTCATCCAGCCCCTCCCACAGCCTCCTCATCCTCGGTTCTCTGCCCCTGATCCGTTCTCATGGAGCGGTGAGCATTCCGTTCAGCTGCTCACGTCTCGGAGTGGCACAGGCTGACCGTTCTGATCTTGTTCAGCTACTCGAAGATCGAGAAGGTTGGTGAGTGCGCTCTACATGCTGTTGTTTTGACTGCTGCTCATCTGGTCAACTTGTGCACTCAGGCGAGGGTGAGTCCGCTTCGCACAGCCCTCGGAAGCTCCACAGGCTTTTGAACTTATGCGGGTCGTCGCTCAGGTACCTATGGTGTGGTGTACAAGGCGAAGGATGTGACGACCGGTGAGGTCGTGGCCCTGAAGAAGATCAGGCTCGAGGCGGAGGATGAGGGCGTCCCGAGTACGGCCATTCGGGAGATCAGCCTGCTGAAGGAACTGAAGGACGACAATGTAGTCAGGTATGTCCGCGCCGCGATGCCCTCGATCAACCGTTAAGCTCGATGCTAAGTTCCGAGCGCGCGCCTCGCCCGTCGCGCCCATTGCCGTTGCTGACCGCCGACTTTGTCTCCTTTCTAGGTTACTGGATATCGTCCACGCAGACGCAAAGCTATATCTCGTGTTCGAATTTCTCGACGTGGATCTGAAGAGGTACATGGAGCACGCGAACAAGGTTGGCAGTCCCATTGCTCCCGCCATGGTCAAGGTGAGTCCCGCGGTGCCGTCATGCCATGCTATCTCGCCTATCGTCCGACGGATCCGTCACCCACGCATCTTGCACGTTCTTTGCGCGTGTTCGACGCGTGCGCTCCGCGCCCGTCGCGTATGGACGCGTCCAGGGCGATGAAAATCCGAAAAACGAATAATGCCATTTAGTCACGTGACCCTGTCAACCGCACATGAGCGCTAACCGCTTGGTGCTGTACATTCCATCCTCAAGTTGGCTTTTCATTCTCAAGACAACCACAACTGACATGTATTGTTCCGTGAATAGAAATTTACCTATCAACTTAACTCTGGTCTTCTATACTGCCATTCTCACCGCATTCTGCATCGCGATCTCAAACCGCAAAACCTGTTGATCGACAAATATGACAACCTCAAACTAGCGGATTTCGGTCTTGCCCGAGCGTTCGGTATACCGATGAGGACATACACACATGAGGTGCGCAAACATGCGAGGCCTGGTTGCAAGTGACATCCTGAAGGCCACGCGCAGGTCGTGACCCTCTGGTACCGTGCACCAGAAGTGCTGCTGGGCTCGCGTCACTACTCAACAGCTATCGATATGTGGTCTGTTGGCTGTATTTTCGCCGAGATGGTGATGAGAGGCCATCCGCTCTTCCCTGGTGACTCGGAGATCGACCAGATCTTCAAGATTTTCAGGTCGGTCTCTGATCTTGTTTCGGCGCGTCATCGCCTTAGTCTGATGATCCCTACGCTAGAGTACTGGGGACGCCGAGTGAAGAATGCTGGCCGGGCGTTAGCCAGTTGCCAGACTACAAGCCGACGTTCCCCCACTGGTCGCCGCAAGACCTTTCGGACCATGTGCCGTTGTTGGACGAAGACGGTCTTGACCTTCTGAGAGTGCGTTGCGTCGACGTACGAGGGTGTTACCTCGTTCTGATACCTAGCCGTTGTCTTCTAGGCGATGTTGACTTACGACACCGGCAAACGTATCTCGGCGAAGCGGGCGCGGGTGCACCCCTACTTCGAGGACTTCAAGCTATGATGTAACGACGTTCACGCTCACGACGCCCCGAGCCCGTTTCAGATATACACCCACGCCCTGTCCTTTTCATCCGTCCGTCCGTCGTATGCACTTCGCACTTCCTTCGCAACTCGCAGTTTTCCCCTCCCCCAGTCCTCGCAGCTTGTTCGTCGCCACGCAACTATATCAGTATGTTCAATACATTACGTACGCGTATTCGTGTCTCCATAGCCCCGTTCTCGCATCGTATCGTCTTTTGACCCCGACCGGTGCCCAGTCTCGGTAATGGAATGTGTCGTTGTGACCGAGTCAGCTTTTGCCTTGGTGAGCCTTCGGGACCAGCCCACTGCTCCGAGAATTGGTACGTTCTACTTCGCTTGTCCGTCAATGCGTGTTATACGAAGTTGCAACTCGGAGAGTCACAATTATATTGATGGCATTGCCTCCAGGCGCACTTTAACACGACATCGGTAAATCGAGATGCGACTACCAATCATCCCTGCCTGAAGGCACCCCTTCAAAGTCCCAAAACAGTTCGTACAACAACATAGTCGAAGTCGTTACGACCCAAATCAAACCGAGTAGGTACCGAGAAGCGAAGGGAAGAGAAAGTGAACGTGCGGAAGAAATGAATGGTTTAGTGTACAACAGTTCAACGATCACAACAAAGGACAGTAGGAATAGATTATCCAAGACTCAAAAGGAGCGAACGTTCAGAGAGGGCCCACACCAGGGAGCGTAAAGTCAGGGAAGTTGGGCCAGTTGCCGAGCTCACCAGGGTCGCCGCCGAGACGGATCCACTGCGAGTGTGAGGGAGTCGGTCCGTCGAGCACGAAGAGCTGTTGCCATCCCGGGGGAGAGACGTAAGAGTTCGGGGGAGCCGTGATGGTGCAGGTGTTCCCGCTGCATGAGAACTCCGGGAAGATGGTCCTGGAGCCCATGTTGTTGCCATGGGTGCTGGACGTGGCTGCGATCACGGCGTAAGGTGACGAATTGCGTCGTCAGCGACAGGCCCAGAACTCACCGGCAAGCATGGATACCCTCATGGTATCCGTCGTTCCCTCGTATAGCTCCACGGTGATGGTGTACGTGCCGCCGTAGCTCCAGTCGTTCTCCTCGACGGTGAAATTCGGTTGCTGTCTGCCATCTGTCAGGTAGGGCGGGTAGTAAACCTCAATTCGCATTTCCTCAGGGTATCCTGGCGTCTGGGGGTCGCTGCCCGAGACTAGGACTCGGCCGTCGGGAAGGAGCTATTCGCGCGGTTAGACGGTTTCGTAATGGTGGGGCTCATGTCTTACCGTGAGTTCAGAGTGATACATACGCGCCACGATTGTCGTGTTGAGCACTGAGATGCGCTGGTGGACCGGCTGGCTGGGATCGTACAACAGTGCTTGGAAGTTGGGGTCGACCCGAGGCCGAAACCCGCCACACCTGCTTGAGCACCGTTGGCGATGAGGAAAGTACCATCAGGGAGAGCTATGCAAATGGCTTTGATAGCGAACTTAGACGCGTCCAAGGTTGTGCTTGAGCTCACGGGCCTACGGAAGAAGAGCTAGTCAGTCAAAGGGATAGCAAGTTACAGATTAAGAGTCGTACAATGCAAGTCATCACGCGCTTCGATGGCTATAATGATCCTCGTCAGATAAAATTCTTGAGCGACTCACCGTACTCACCATCCGCTCAAGCGTCCAATCCGGGTTCTCTGCCTCGGGTTGGATGCTAATGCAGTTGTCAAGCGCGACACCGAAGTTTGATCCACCACAGATCAGCACGGTCACCGGGATCAGTGTAGGGCGGGTATTGGGGGAAGAGCACTGCAGTAGCTTCCATAGGGTATGTCCTTTCCCGCCAGGAAGCTAGTCACCGAGCCGGGCATGTTAGGCAGCACTTGATAGGTATCAAGCGTGATCGGGTCGAGTATCCTCGCTTCGTTGTAGTAACCTAGACGGAAGTGAGCCACTTCGTGTAGACAACTCTTTTTCCGCAGAGACATACCGATGAAGATCTACCATGGGTAGCATATGAAGGAACGGGTACAGGTTGTTCGGGTCGGTTCGATTGAGGTAGTCCAGGAATTGTAGGTGGGTCCTCCGGCAGGCGTTGGGAGGATCTCCAACGTCGGTTCAGGTGCGCCGTTACTTCCAACCTCACCGCCTACAACAAGCACGCTCCCGTTCGACAGTACCAACGCAGACGGGTACCAACGACCGCGCTGTCAAGCGTGATCAACTACACGGCATGCTGCATGTTACGCGCATCGGCATACTCACTGCAAGCTGACTTCTTGATAGTTCTCCTCCCAATCGTTGGTGCCGTTGACACCAGGACTGCGTCGGGAGCGTATAGCCTAATGCCGTAGGTGCTTCAAGGCTCCAGCGCCGTGTTGAGTTGCCTAGCAGCTCTGTCCGGGAGGATTAGAGAACCAGAACAGAAGACATCGGTCTTGACGTGCATGGTACGCCACGCTAGCTCGAAATTGTCGACTAGGCTGAGGTCGAGTTCGTATGCACCAGTCGAGTTGGCGTATTCACTGGTGCCATACTTCTCCACGAAGCTGACCTTGCCGTTAATTCCAACAGTAGCCACCAGCGGTACGACGACGCCTCCAATCAAGAACTAAGGAGATAAGGCTTCAGCATAATTATGGCCTTATTTTAGCAATAAGCCCGACCTCGTAGTAGCCGATGTTTTCAGGCGTATTCCACACGTCAATGCCGCCATTCCAATAGTACAGCTGGTGCGATCACAGAAGTCAGTGACAGAATTGTTACATCGAAGAGTACACCAATACCTGCAACCTTTCCGCGCCACCGCACAAGTGTATTGGATCGCCGGAACATGGAATCGAACAATCAGACGCGTTAGCGAAGCCGTCGCTGTATTCCGCGACGTCCGATACGTGCCACACCTACGCGACCCAGTCATTCGATGTCGCGACAAGAGATGTGTCACACTTACAGCACTCATCGCCATATTCATACCGGCTGCCGGATACCCGAACATAGCGCACTGATTCAGGCAAGCATCGACCGTATTGTTGTACGTCCAATATTCTGGTAGGGGAATGTCCTGTTCGCTCCAGGCTCTCTGCACATACCACAGTAAGTCATGGGCTGAATCTCGAAAGATATAAGCGCACTTGAGACAGCCTTGATACTGCCACTGTCCTGGAAGGCTCGTATTCTGAGGGACTGGTACTGGATATACGGTGACGTTGTCAGTCGATGTGTATACCTGTGCTCAATTATGAGTTACAGTCGCCGATGCGAGAGACTGGCGAACCGATAGTCTGTTGGGACACCACAGGCCTCCCTACACGAATGTGAGTCAGAATGAACTGCATAAGAAGAATATACGCACGTGCTGTTCCTCCGCATCCCATGTTACAGTCACTGTCCTCTGTAGTAACAGCGCCGTTGACCAGATTATCGCCACAGACTAAAACGTCTCAACTGAGTGACCTCATCTGACCAGAGCCAATGTTGGAATAACGTACAGCACTGGACACTATATTCCAATCCGGCGACAGTGAAGTTCTGCGCCGTGCAGTTCGCAATGCACGACTCCACGGTTAGATTCGAATTGTCCGGAAGCTCCGTAGATATCGCGCGACCGTATGCATTGTCACTGTAGACTCAGACATCAATGCAGATATTGGCAGCCGTGCGCTCGAATTGACTCACACATAGCACGCTGCATATTGCCAAGGTGACGGAAGGCCAGACGTGACGGGATACACAGGCGACGAGGATCCGCCGCCGCCGCCACCTCCGCCAGGGTTGGAGGGAGGAGTGGGAAGGCTTGTACCCGTATAGTTGTAGACCTAAATCTACATGAGAGGATGTCGTGTCAAAGAAAAAGATTCACCTCACGTTCAGTGCGTTAGGACCTCCGCAATATTCAGAGCTATTGCCAGCGCAGACCATGTCGCATGTACCCAACGAAATAGGCGTGGCACCGTTGTCAAACTCAAGTCCACAGACTAGCAAGATTGGCGATCAATCTTCAACGGACGACGGATGCAGAGGACGTACAGCATTGCGTCGAATATTCCATTCCGGCCAGTGGGTAACCAGAATTGTAGCATGCAGTCGTACACGACTCGACATCAACGTCACCATCCACAGCTGGAGAGATTGCGAGAGCGCGAGCATTGGTGGAGTCACTACAACCACGGTTAGTTCATACTATGCATATGAAATCAATCACTCACTTGTAACAACCAAGGGAATCCCAGAGACCCACACTGGCACAGTGATGGGAGGTACCGGTGGCTGAACGCCGCTCCAATAGACGTTCAAGCGATCTGACAGCAAATCATGTAAGACATTACTCCAGACACTTAGAATGCAACGGACTGCCCGCGCCGCATGTCTCCTCGGCATTGCCCGTACAGGGCACATCGCAATCTGTGGCAGGGGCTTGAGTCCCCCCGTTCGAGAATGCATTGCCGCAGTCTGCGTATATGAAGGTCAATAGCTGGATACTTGCATGCAATGAGTCGCATATCCACACGCACAACACTCCTGGGCGTATTCAACGCCTGCGTACACGTAGCTTGTTGACTGGTCAGAACAGAAACTAATGCAGGACTCGACAGTCATATTGGACGTGTCTGTGTAAGAGGGCCCCGTCAACGTGCGCGAGCCCGTATTGTCCCTATACGCGACGAATGAGCATCACTCGACCTGAGATAACTAACACACCCACGTGTAGCATCCTTCAGCAGTCCAATTGCCAGGAAGGTCTGGACCGGAGGACTGACGACGATGGATATATTGGAGGCGAGCTCCCAATGGACCATGTTTCGCACGAACCTGTCTCAGATCGTCAGTCCGTGGAGACCTTTTCTTCAATACACGGAACATACGACAGACAGTGGCGCCGAGAGCACCAGAAGAGAGTGGATGAGGATAGACATCCTCCTAGGAAACAGCCTCGCGGCGAACGCAGCGACTGCGAGCTTCCCATTATGCACTTTGCAGCGCTTTATAGAAGATCGTAGCCCTGGCCTGTCACACAGAACCGGTGCATCGACCAAACCCGACTGGGCAAGTAGCTCACAGTTGACATCGTCCATACTATTGTTCGGTCATGGGTGACCGGTTGAAGCGGAGACATAGGCCTCGAGGAAATTGCCAAGGAAATTACTGAACAGGGCAGCCACCGAATCATAACGCATACGATCCAGTACTCTTCCGCACCATCGGTTCCCATCCGGCGGGGATTTGACATGGTTCCTCGCGCTACTCTGGATTATGAACGAGTAGGAACCATCAGCGCATGTGTCCCCGCCAATGTCAGACAGTGTACATTACCTACAAAGGGATCATCGATCAGTATCGAGTCGTCGAGCGGCACGTACTGACCGTTTCCCTTGACGCTCGTAAGTAAATAGCTTACCGTCTTGTCTTCACGTGTCTGTCACACTACCTGCAACCAACATCAGAAGATCAATGCGCACACAAACCCAAGGTCAACGACCATAATTCGGAGCTATGTGTTGAAAACGAGCATCTTGTTCGGATACCCGATCCTCTCGGGAATAAACTGTGTTGCTCTTGATTGGCCACTGACAGCGTCTCGACCAAGAGTAGTACTTGTGCCGCTCTCCCGGTTCCATCTATAGAGGGGTGTTGTCCACCGTAAAAGGAAGCTGCCAGTAGTTGTTGCCGAATTATGCAAGTCGGACAAGTTCTCCATGCGGCCGCTGTTACGTGTTCACCGAAGAGAGTAATCAACTTCCTAGGTGCCCATCACGCCTACGTACCATGGTATGGCAGGTACAAGGACACCCGATGCATTGGAACATAGCGTCTGCAGGCTCATTAGGCGGTGATATGCATCTGAGCACAAGCTTACCAGTACGCATGTAATGTTAGACATGGGCCCTGACCGTCTGAGCAACTACAAACTCTATTGAAGAAAGTAGGGCGGATCAAGCGAACGGCCACCATCTATCACGGACTCACATCGGGCGCGGTCGTAGTTCACCTTCCTGTTGGCCAAAGGACCAGGCCAAGAGTGTCCTTGACGCTGCAGGACACAGCGCTATCTCCGGTGATGAGAGGCATTGTACAGATGGGATGCCGTGACACTCGGACTTCTTCGCGGATTTGTGCTCCGACTCGGAGGTCTGACTGCATGATCAGTGTGGTTGTCCCGCACAAAAGGGGATTGTTATTGGCACCGACGCAGGATGATTGGAAGAGCTTCGAGCTCAGTCAAGTGGTTCAGTTTGAACAGATGCGCTGACGTACACGAAAGCTTCATGTCGATCGAGGTTGAAACCGCGCGTCCAGGTACCGTTTCCTCGACATCGCGCGCTCCGAAGTGTAAGTCCATTATGCGGCTCCGGAGAAGTGGATCAACCGGAGTTGGGCATTGGTGCAGTGATTGCGTCTCGCCTTTCTGGGACCGCACATTCAGTACCACCAAAGTACCGCTGTTATTTTGCCAGCTGACACTGCCAGGGAAGCAAGTTCACGCCATACTAACTATAAGGGGAAGAAAAGTCTTGTTGTCCTGAATCGGGGCCAACAGATGCATTCGTACCTGGCTTGTCCATGGATCACGATCGATACTCGCGACGCGCCATTCAGCTTTCAGTGTTGTCACTTTGAGTCTTGACGCGAAACATCTGACCGCGTTTCCAGACGGGGAACCTTGCTGTGAGATGACCCTACGCAGATTGCGCTAAAGGTGACTTCGCAATCAGTCAGTGCCTGTACAACAGCCAACGGAGTCAACCTACTATGTTCCGAGCCTCTGCAGACATCGGGAATATAGATTTTACGCCACATGTCTCCTGTCCCTAGGTGTCTGAACGTCGGGGTGAAGACGGCGTACCTGGACATGCCGGCACGCTGTACCTTGGGTGTGGTCCACAGTTCGCATCATGATCGACACAAGCCATTCGTGAGTATAATCATATTATACAATGGACTACATCTTTGAGACGGGGTGAGTAACTCCGCGCAGGCAATGTACAAGTCGCTTACAATAACATACATCGCCTCGAGAGGACAAAGCGCGCTGGACTACGATTGATCGACAGAACTGACAAGGAGATTCCCTACGTCCCAGGGACACCGAGGATGCCTAGACCAACCAGTACCAGTGTGGGAAGGGGAACCCTAGTATTCGTCGTCCGCGATATCACCGCGACCTCGCTAACACGTCGCAGTCAGTGTGTGCGTCCAATATGAGAGCGTGCACCCAACATAAGAGTTTGCATCCAAAATGAGAGCGCAAACTTTCTGTGGGGCTGTGCCTGCAGATCAACAGACATCTCATGGGACTAGGCAGAGGGGAAGTTGATGACCAGACAGACCGTATAAGATGTTCGTATGATGGGACTCACAGGACGTCACATACATGCGAATACTAGGGTTTTTACATGGAACCATACGAGCGATTCGGGGAGGTATGGAGTATACGACTATCCTCTTCGCCGTCAAAGAGGTCGTACTTGTCGTCTGCCTACGAGAGACTAGGAAGCAATTGCTGTCGTACTTCGACCTCCAGTTGACCACGCAAAGTTCCCCATTCAGGGTCGGCGACTCGGATTCCTGGGCTTAGGATAAGACATCGACATCGTACCATGATACCTTGATGACACCAGTATGTTAGTAGGCTTACTTGAACGACGCTGGATTGAGCGTCACAGCAACTGAGCGAGCCTCCAGCGTCGCTTTTCAGGCGAGATGTTCCGAGTTCGATGCCCAAAAGCCTGCATGTACTCCGCGTAGAACCAGTACGGACGATCCAGAGCTCAAGCTAGTATCATTGCAGTGTGAGTGTAAGTAGCCTGGTGCTCGCATCGCTAGCGCTGTGGCCCGTCGTCTGCCAAAGTCCAGACCGCGCACGTGATATCTGTTTTGACCGCCATTTCGTGGAAAGTCAACGTGAGGTAGAAGTGAAAGAGATTATTTCACCCTCTAGTCCTTAGCTTTCCCTCAAAGCCGACTCAAGTATCGATGGCAGACGACAAGATATTAGCCTTACTGTCAAGCTTTTTCTCACTCCGTCACACTGGCAATAGAGGCAATTAATGACCCTACATGCATGAAGCCTTGAGGCCTTGAGCTTGAGAGCTTGGGGCCTGGCAATTATCGGTGGCCATACATATGTAGGCCTGCAACAACGGTTCTCTTGCAACACGATATCTTGCAATCCCAGGTACACTACGCAGTTTGGTTGTCAGGCCGTCTCAGCGCACAAGTTCTGTCCAATTTGACTAACACGTTCACCGTTGGCGAAATACTGAATGTTAATATCACTGTCCTTGAAGAACAGTGCGCAGGTCGTGGACACGATTGTTGGCAAACCCGTCGATCAGGCTGATGGGTACAAAAGAACTGGAGTCCCGGATTATGGTACGCGCAATAATGTATCTTGGCAAATCCGGTCCTGGTTGGCTACGCACGCAGAGAGTCCAAACGGAGCCACATGGGAGGCCGAAGAGGCATACTGGTGGGCTAAGTTATCGTTATACGTTTCTGGGGTTTCCTGTACTGTGCTCTGGCCAGAAGTGATCGCTCATGCTTAGCTCTACTACGAGCACGATCTGTTCACGACGCACCTTCATCATATCATGTATCCACTGGTGACCTATGCAATGAGAGTAGGTGAATCATTTGGCATATCGAGTGGAACGATAGATGCAACCGTGCGCTATACATACATACGCCCCCGAGCTTGTACTATCAGCTGCCCTATTTTGAATGGGCTGTTCCTGCATCGACATCTATCGCAACGGCTAGGCCTAGGTCTGTCGAGCGCATGTACTTTGGATCGTTCGAGCGCACAATCGTGACCGCGCTCACTGGCGCGAAGAACAATGTGGCCGTGGTAACACTCCCCGCAGTGCTTCCGCGCGCCCATGATACGATGGCATGATGAACGCTCGCTCTAGCTCAGGGGCAATGATGAGTACATATAGACGACAACGTCCTCGATACGTACGCAGCTCACAACTGCTTGCATGTTAGTATCCGTTTGCATGAGCATGAAGGCCGTACACACCGACGGAGTACACACTTGACCTGGAGAACCTCCGGGGAGAGACAACGCCGGGTGTACGGCTGGTAGAGGGCAGGGAGACCATGGGAGTTCACACAGGACCGCACTGATATGAAACTGCTTCCGGCGTGAACGCAGACAGAGCGTCATAGGTCAGAGGTTGACCTTCGTGTCCGCTCCGCTTTCGTTCAGTTCCGTCTGCTTCGAGATGTCAGAGGGTGTTCTGTTACAGACCCTATTGGGTGACGACTTACAGCGCGCGCGCATCTGCGCCTACTTACCCTGCTGGGAACCCTCGGTTGCCGGCCCTCGGCCTCAGACCTCAGGCCTCAGGGTTTGAACCGCATGGCAGCGCACAGATGACGACTCGGTGCCATGGTGCGTACGTTGCACGTCAATGTCGCCGTTGAGCGTGACCACGGTATAGTGGCAGCTCGTCAGTGGCTCAACGATGAGGAGTATTGGCAGCGACTGTCAGCGAGGCTGTAATTGTATCGCGAAGACGAGTGCGCCTTCCATGCCAGGGACGGACCCTTGATATTTCGAAACGAGGATAGGACCACACTGACGTACGGATGTCTTGCGTCGTGCTTCCCAATCGGATGATCCATCGGGCTGGCTATGGTGTCGAAGAGTCCGTAGAGAGAAATGAGGACACCCTGTGTGCAGGTGCGCGGCTCACAGGGCCTGGCCGCAGTGCCGCGTGAGAGTGCAGCCCGCGGCAAGTGAGGAGTCTCGAAGACAGACATAGGAAATGCAGCCCCGGATGCTGTCGAGGGCGACGTCTGTCAGCGCGATCCACACTGGGGGGACCTGCCTTCCCTACCTTCGAGCAAGGCCCACGGTGAGGCTGGTGCTATCGAGACGCTGGGCTGCCGCGGGTCTAGGAACACGTTCGGGCGATAGAAGGGCGCAGGCTCGCCGCAGACGGCCCCTGCGAGGAACATGGATGCGGCACATATCGCGCCAGCCAATCACCGGCCAGGAGCGGGCGTCCGCGATGCTCGAGACGGAGATGGGGCGGAACTTTATTCGTGTGGCGCGTCGCCGGGGGCGTGGATAGCGAGCCGCGACGGTTCCAACGGCGTGATGCATTGCCAGAAGACACAGACGGCATCCTGGATTTCACAGCGAAGGCCCACGACGGGGAAAGAACGTGCATAGAGGGTGGGCGGGCGAGAGTCAGGCGGATGATACGGGCTCCAAACTCGACCAAATTCGGCACCCGGGCGTTGGCCACATCGCGCAAAGATAGGTGTTGGACGCGATCGCCCTCGCACGGACGCAAGGGGCTCAGGGTGGATCCGAGGGCTCAGTCGCCGAGAAGGGCCCGCCGTGGCTCTGTCGTGCTTCGCTGGTCGCTGGTCGTCGCCTGGTCGAAAGGAGCAAAGTTCCCACGGGCTGCTTGTGGCGTGCGCGGGGGGCGGGGAGCGAACCTTCTTTGTCTCCTCCCACCCCGACGAGATCTCGCGCGCGGTCAGTCAACTTTGTTTTTGAACTTTATATGCGATTTTGCTGACCATCGCAATGTCCGTCATCGCCGCGCACGTCCTCTCGCCGTCGTTGCTGTCCCCGCCGTCCTCGTCATGGCCGCCCCAGTCTCGCCGCCATGTCCCACGACTCCCAGCAGTCCCCTACCAGCGGCAGCGGGTCCAACAACTGGACAGACCCGCCGTGGACGGGCTTCATCGAGACGACAGGTGACGCGCTGCTCATCCTCGAAGCGGCGCGGCGCGGTATGATTCCTCGCGTCACCCGACGCCTCGTCGATTCCGAGCGCAAGATGATCACCTCGGGCTCTGTCTTCGTCTTCGACGAGGACGAGAGCGGCATCAAGCGATGGACGGACGGGTTCTTCTGGAGCCCGAGTCGTATATTGGGCAATTTCCTACTCTACCGCGAGACGGAGAAGCGCGGTGCAGGGCATAGGAGCGCCCGTGTTGAGCAGCAAGAAGAAGTGGACGCGAAGGGCGAGGGGCAGTCGCTGAGCAGGCCAAAGAGTGAGGCACACCGTCTGACGGGCGTCGACCGCCAGCGCGAGCGCAGCCTTGTAGGCAGCCTCACGAACAGCTACAAGTTCAAGCCAGGTGGGATGATGAAGAAGGTGCGTCATCCGTTATCTCACCGAAACGGTCTCCCGTATTGAATATCCTCAAGACTTTCTCCCTGACTATCGGTGGCGTCGCCCAGCACCTCATATCCTACTACAAGATCGAGGATGTCGAGAAGGGCCGCCTGCGCTCGCCGTCGTCCCTGCCTGAACTCGCCTCGCTCGACATTTCCCCAGAGTACCTAGACAAGACACATTTCCGCAACCCGCCCAAAGTCGAGGTCGGCGTTGACGGCGTCCCGCGCTACCGCGGCGACGCTGACGACAGCGAGTCCTCGCCGACGCTCTTACCCGCGCCGCTCTCGGGCATGCCAATCTACCCGGACAACAGCGAGTCGTCCAAGCGCGGCAAGCAGCGCTACGGCCCGTACGACGGCAGCACCTCCAACAAGCGGCGCAAGAAGAGCTCCGCGTCTAACCCTGGCTCCTCTCCGGTGGAACCGACTTCTCCCTCATCCGCCGTCGCGCAACCGACGCCACAAGCAGCAGTACCATACCCCGTCGCCGACCCCGCCGCACCGACGCAGCCTGCGCCACACTACCCTACATACGGGTACTACGTCCAGTCGGGCTACCACCCACCCCCTGTGTATCCTTCGCCCAGCCCATACCCCACCCTCCCTCCGCCCACGACGAGCTCGCCACACCCGCCGACGCCGCCAAACGCGCAGTACGCGTACCAAAGCTACCCTCCGCCCGAATCGGCCGGATACCCTTCGTACTACCCGCAGCCCCACGGGTACGCAACGTACACGCCCCCACCATGGCCGCACTACGGGTACGCGCCGCCCGCTGGGGCACAGGCGCCGGCGAGCCTCGAGGGCGGGGAAGCGCGTGTGGAGGAGGTCGGCGAGGGCCGCGAGTCGTAGGTGAGAGTTCCGTGTGTGGTTGAGGATGAAAACGCTGCTTGGATAGGATCGCTTCACGTGCCCCCGTGTCTGCTGCTCGTCGTGTTTGCTTCCGTTCGGACTCTGGGGCGCGCCGACCCCGTCGAGCGCCCGCCGCTGTGTATGTGTACTTGTGCCCGTTTGCCTTTGCCTCCCTGCTGTGTGTACGCCCCGCTCGCCCCTCGCGCTCTCGTATCGTCTCGCGCGCGATTGACTATGCTGTGATGTGATGTCTTCTATGCCTCTTACGTGTACTGCTGTCCGGCTTCTTGTTCTCGTAGTGTCTTCCTGGCGCGGGGGCGGACCGTCGCCCCGCCTCTGCGCTTCCTCTGTCGGCTTGCTCCTGGTGTATATGTGTATCCCTTAGCTCGGCTCGTGCGCGGTCCTTCCCGCGGTGTACTATTAGTTACAGCAATGAGTAGCGTCTTGCTTATCAGGAATTCGCGATGACCCTGGCGGGACGGTTTGGCCGCGCGCATACCCGTGGTTCAACGTTCAAGACTTCCAGTTCGACGACTGCATTTCGGGGTCGCTGCAGGCTGCAGGAGGTAAGTTCCTTCCTTTCGCCCGCAAACTGCCATTCTTCTCATCTCAGTGCCGTTATTTTAGGACGAGTTCCTGGCCTCACGACAGGAGCTGAATCCTTGATCTGGCACTGCAGCGGAGATCTAGAGCGTCGGTGTAGTAAGTACATATCCGAGTCGATACTTGCGATATGTGGCGCCACAAGCGCAAGTATGCCCAGCGGCGTACCACCGAGTCTCCCCAGGTTCATGATGTGGTGAACGATCACCGGGTCCGAAGGTCCCAGCCAATATAATATATGTCCACAGTACGGTGCATGGCGTACTGCATTATGAAAGGTGGGCTCACAGTTGTGGCATCGCTGAGACTTGAACTAAGTCGCAAACCACTCCCCGTCTAGTAGCTCGAACGACCGGCGTGGATCATGCAGTGGTTTCTCAAACGATCCTGTATCTTGGTTATGGCCTGGTCGGCAACTGGAGTTGGTGCCTCTGGCTGAGGTCAGATCTGTGGGATTCTCGCGTTCGCGCATTGAGCTGCTAAGGGCAGTGATACGACGGTAGTGCGACATTATCTCTGCCTGTTGCGGAATGGCCGCATGTGCTGCCTCAATTGACAATATCCGCGCTGTTCTTTCCACTGGAAATCCGCGTCCTTGTGCTGCATCGGGAGTTGCAATGACCGTAAGTGCTGCGTGAATAGCGCGCGGGAGTAGCTAAAAGAGGGCCATCCTTGGCGAGGGCCGCCATCCTGCACTTCACTGGCCTGTTTCCTACCCAACGAAGTCCACTACACCTCAAATACGAAGAATCATTCTCGATGGCGAGCGAGTCTAGTGTGGAGAACGCCCGCTACAGTGTGTGAGTATCTTTCATCGAAGGCGTTGGTAATGGCTCTTGTCCTAGAGGTGTCGCTGATTTATGCTCGTAGGATCAATAATATGATTATGCTATCAACTTTCAGTCGGTACCAGATCCAGA
This sequence comes from Fomitopsis serialis, assembly GCF_022376445.1. NCBI lineage: Eukaryota > Fungi > Basidiomycota > Agaricomycetes > Polyporales > Fomitopsidaceae > Fomitopsis > Fomitopsis serialis. The sequence goes on along the minus strand of NW_025955326.1, from coordinate 17,279 downwards.
AATGACACAACCACAACTTTCAAACATTGACCTCTGTAGCCCTCTGTGTCTACGATCGCATACTGACCCTTGGGTCGGAGATCGACATGATATGGCACCGAAAGAAGATCGGTATCGCAGTACCTGTGCTCCATACATCAATGCACATACTACTCCTTTGGTTCCTGCTGTTGTACATTTGCCCGCCTGCCAATCTGTCGCTTCAGGTAAGTCAACAAGCATCATTGGCCCCTCTTCGCTCAACCACTAAAAATCACGCCTATCTATTGCAGAGGTCAGTGTGGATATTCGCAACACGAGTTCTTTGGTCTGAGTGGGATGGGACAGCAATTGGGCGATCAATGTCATGGCCGACGTCATATTATGCCTCCTATACCTGATCTGGGGATGTGCGTATCCGGGCCTCGTAGCTGCTTTCATACGCAAGGATTCACCATTTTCCCAGTCATTACCGCGATGCGAGTGTATGCCGTCAATGGAAGAGGCAGTAGTATCTACGCGCCAGCGTTCGTTTTTATTTGGTGGTTGATACCTGTGGGTATCAACATCGTACGTTTGTTGTTTTTTTTTACGCGAGTGTTATCTGGGTATTATCTGATCGTGCCGATTGCACATAGTATAATGCAACTACCTGGTTCTTCATCACCTCACAGCCAGGAGGAGGCTATGTGTTGAACTTGTTGAACTTCGACTATTTTGGGTGTTACACTACGGGATAGGACTTATCCTTTACCCGTTATGGACTTATGTTCTTCGTTGCTACATATTACATACATTTCTTACGGACTTGATCCAGACCTGTAGCACATGATCTGTTCTAGACTTGTACGGAACATTCCACTACCTTCCAGTACTTTCCAGGATGTTCCAGCACGTTCCTTGATGACATCACTATGACATCACTATGATATCATGTTCTAGGACTGTCCAGATTCCCTTCCGGTCCTGTCCAGTCCTTTCCAGTACGTTCTATCCATGGTGCAATCATCGCATCATTGCTCATTGCACCATTACGATGTCATGCTATTATGCTTACTGTACGATCATGTGATGGCTCTCTCATGTGTATATATACTGGGCTGGATGCCCCTGTAATATAACGATCTCTTCTCTCATTCTACGCCTCCTGAGTCTTCCCTCTCAGCAGTCTAGAGATCTGTTGTAAGTCCTCCTTTATTGCAGTCCTTTGTTTGCTCCTTTGTAGTTTTGCCTTCAGCTACGCCACACCACTCCTTGTTCAACAGGTTATGAGCCCCGGTCACTGACCAGCTCCCTGTTACAGTGCGCACTACTGTTGTTTAAAGTCCTACTTCTTCAAGGAGTAAGTTAGGCACCGTTTGCTGTCCTTCTGGACTGAGTTTGGCGTTGCGTGACATAGTGCCCAAGGCCTTGTCCCAGCGTCTTTCCAGGGTTACTCGTCAGAGTACTTTACAAGTTTATCCTCCAGCCAAACCTGAGAGAAAGGTTGGTCTGACGCCGACACTACCTACGTTGATCTTTTGATCTTAACGTTTTCTTGATCCCAGTCTCATCCGCTCCCCTCTCGCCCCGCCACCGCTCCCACCTCTGAACCCAGACCTCTTGCTGAGCGTCTGTCAGCACCTCGCCCTCTCCCTGACTTCAAGCGGAAGTCAGACGTCGAAGCTCAAGGCATTCTTGCCAAGAAAGTAGAAGCTACCGCGATCGTTTCCAAGCGATCTTTGACAAGAAGCATCTCTTTGATCGCCTCGACGACGAGTACCAGAAGGCTCTCCATCGCTTCGCTGATCAGCTCAACTGGCTTGATCAGAACATTGATAAGGTTCCTACCTGGTCGAAGGAGCAGCGCGAGAAGGTTTCTTGGGCGTGCAAGTGCGTTGGGAACGTCGAGTTTTCTACTCCTACAGAGCCACTTGCACGTAGATACCGCAAGGTGACTAGGGAGCTTGTGCATATCTCGAACGGCGGATATTTAGACTGGATCGTTTTGTAGTATCTTTGGTCAGCGTACCAATACGTTTTTTGTATACCTGGATTTGTTATAAAAGCATCACACTGTGGCTTCGTTTGAGCATCAATCGGACAACAGCGAATCTAGTGAGGAAATTACTCCTTACGATTGTACCGGTCATCAGCATCTATTTGATTATCAGGAGGTCTTCGATTATCACTACGAGCCAGAAGCGAATTCTTGGTCGGCTTGTGATCGTCATCTTTGTCCAAATCGTTACGATACTCCTGAACACCCTCTACAAGAAAGTAGTTGGGGTGGCTTACCGGTTGCTTCCTGGCAGGAAGACTTTGTATTCGCTGAATCATTTTCGGAGGCACCTCAACCTCCTGGTCCTGAACACGTTGTAAGGCTACCATCGCCAAGCAACACAGATTATTCTCCTCCTACTCCCCTACCTGAAGTTTCGTCTGAGGATTTCCTAGATCCTATCGTTTTTGAGTCCGAAGTTTCTGATTTCCACGAGTTTATTATTTTGACTACCACCATGGGAGACGTCAAGCCTGACGCTATCCCTGTGCTTGCCCAAGCGTCTCAGTACGCTAATTGGTCGGCTGCCATGCGTGGCTACCTCACGTTTATTGAAGCCTGGCCTGCTATCGCTCCGGGTACCACCACGTTGGAGGGATACTCCAAGATGAACTCTCGCGCTCAGGGTGTTCTCCTGATGCGCACGGATAGAAATATCCATCATCACCTCCTTGAGGCTGACGGGGAGACCCTGAAGTCTGCAAAGTCGATGTGGGATGCCCTTAAAAAGGCTTTTGGTACTCCGGATGCGGCCTATTCCTGGTCGTTGTTTTGCTCGCTCATCAAGTCGCCTGAAATGTCGGATTCTAAGCCCCTGCAGGACCAGACGAACAAAATTGTTACTCGTCTGAAGGAAGTCATTGCTGGCGGGATCAAGCTCGACGACTCTACGCAGGCCCTCATCCTCTTGTCCAAGGTGCCGGAGACGTACCAGACGATGGTCTCAGCTCTTATGGCAACTGTCAAATTGACCGAGTTGAAGGTCGAGACGGTCGTCAACAAGATCTTGGCTGAGGAGTCGCTTCGTCGCTCCGGTATGGGACAGTCCGCTTCAAAATCTTCGCAGATTAAGCGGAAGTCGACGGGTCCTTGTGGTCATTGCGGCGGCAAGCACGGCGAGGAGAATTGTTGGACCAAGTACCCTCATCTGCGCCCACAGGCTAAGGGCGGCAAAGGGGGAAAGGCCAAAGGCAAGGGCAAGGGCAAGGGTAAAGCGGACTCTAACGGACATTCTTCACATACGGTATCTACGTCGGATGGTGCTGGTAGTTCTGGACAGTCGTCAAATGTTGTACAAGTAGATCAGAGCTCTGCTGGCTCCGTTCAATTGACTTCTTCTTTCTATGTTGCGGATCACTCCGCTGAGGATAGAGGAAAGATGACTGACTGGATTATGGATTCTGGTGCGTCTATGACAATCACCAATGATTTGTCTGATTTCTGGGACTACCATGAGTATCGTGTCCCTATCGTTTTTAAGACCGCCGGATCAGCAACCATCAAAGCACTTGGTGAAGGTACCGTTAAGGGAGTTTGTTTAGTCAACGGACGGCGCATTTCTACGACGATCACGAATGTTGCCTATATTCCGTATGCATCTGGTCGTTTGTTCTCAACTGGATGTATTGAGAGGACGAACTACTGTTTGATTCAAGGATCAGGACGGATGGTCATTTATGACCGTAAGTTTGAACATGGGCAAAAGACACAGAACATTGGCAATGCCATCTTGCAGGCTGACTATTCGCCTGTCAATAACTTGTATCTGTTGTATTTGGAGATATTGAGCCGCAAGTCTGTAAAGACTGTTTCGTCGTCAGATTGGAAACTCTGGCATCGTCGTTTTGGGCATCCTTCAAAGGAAGCTCTTGAGAAACTGCCTAGCCATACCACGGGTGTCGATTCTATTGGAGACCCTGAGAAGTCTCCATGCGAAGGTTGTCAGTGGGGTAAATCTCATCGTGCCCCATTCCCTGCATCGGAAAAGAGAGCTTCTAGGCCTCTTGAATTAGTTCATACCGATGAAGATGGTCCAATGCGTACGGCCTCTGTGCCAAATGGTTTCAAGTACTTCATAAGTTTCTTGGATGACTACTCAAGTCTTGGCCGTGCTTATTACCTGAAGCAGAAGTCTGATTCGCTCCGTGCGTTTGAGGACTTTAAGGCGTGGGCTGAGAATGTCACTAAGCAGAAGATACAATGTTTACGCTCGGATCGTGGGGGGGAATACACTTCTGACGCTTTCACGGCACGTCTCAAGTCTTATGGTATTGAACACCAGAAGACGGTTGCTGGCTCGCCTCAGCAAAATGGCAGAGCTGAACGTTGGAATCGCACTATTGTAGAGAAGGCTATGGCCATGCTACACCAAGCTGGTCTAAGTCACGGTTTTTGGCAATTGGCAGTTGATACGGCGGTTCATATCTACAATCGTCAGCCCATGCGCCGCTTGAAGTGGCAATGCCCCATTACTCTCTGGGACGGCACAATCCCAGATGTTTCCTATTTTAGAGTTTTTGGGTGCAAGGCGTTTGTGCATGTGCCGAAAGAGCAGAGATCTGGGAAGCTCGACAAGAAGGCAGTCGAGATGATCTTTGTTGGCTATGAACAGGGTTCAAAGGGCTATCGTTTTTGGAACCCGGCCACTCGAAGTATCATTGTGTCTCGTGATGTGACCTTTGATGAAGAGATCTTTCCAGCACGCAAAGATTTAGGCAATGACCCGAAGTCCCTGGGTCCGCCGCAGTTTGACCCTTCGGATCTTGAGGAACCGGAGGATGTAGATGTACCTCTACCTGAACCTGTACCCACAGACGACGATGACGATGAACCTGAAGAGCCAAAAGTCGAACCTGAGCCAGTGGGAGAACATCCGCATGAGCAGCCACGTCCTGAACCTGTTCCACCTCCTCAGCCTCAATATCAAAGGCCTCGGAGAGATGGCGCTGGGAGAAATCCTGCGAGGAACAGAGACAACGTTTATGGAGATGAACCTCCAGCTTCTATAGACCGGCGCACTGATACTCAAGGGAATCAGCGGCCTGAAGCAGACGTTTTAATGATGGCTCGTGCTGTTGCGGAAGCGAATTATGGTGTTCCTCAGAGTCATTCTGAAGCCATGCGTTCTCCTGACAAGTCGAAATGGCAAGGTGCAGAGAAGTCTGAGTACGACTCTCTGATTCAGAATAAGACTTGGATTTTGGTTCCACGGCCTAAGAACAGGAAGGTCGTTAAGAATCGTTGGGTTTATACGATCAAGCATGATGGTCGTTATAAGGCTCGTCTAGTAGCCAAAGGTTTCACCCAAGTTTGGGGTCAGGATTACCACGAGACCTTCTCCCCGGTTGCGCGTTTTGAATCCGTGCGATACTTGCTTGCACATGCAGCCCTTGAGGATTGGGAGATTGAGTCGATGGATGTCAAGACGGCATTCCTGAACGGTGATCTTGAAGAGGAGATCTACATGGAACAACCTGAAGGCTGGGTTGTACCAGGCAAGGAAGACCACGTTTGTCTTCTTCTGAAGGCTATATATGGACTTAAGCAGGCTTCACGCCAATGGAATGCTAAGATCCATGCATCTCTCCTAGGGCTTGGTTTTATGCGCACATATTCGGATGCTGGTGTATACGTTTATACCCGTGAGTCTGGAGATCACACCTGTGTCGTCATTTTATATGTCGACGACTTGTTGCTCTTGGGTAACTCTAAGCCCTTCATTGATTCGGTCAAAGAGCGCTTGTCAAGTGAATACCAGATGACGGATTTGGGAGAAGTCCAACGTTTCCTAGGTCTTAGAATACGTCGAGAGCGTTCTACACGCAGGCTCTTCGTTGACCAGGAAGACTATGTTGAGACTGTCCTAGAGCGTTTTGGAATGAGCAACTGCAAAGTAGCTCGAACACCGTTGCCAGCGGGTGCAAACTTGCTGAGCAGTACTGAGACTGCTACCGAAGAGTTTAGGACGAAGTATCAGAGCATTATTGGCAGTATCATGTACGCCATGCTAGGTACTAGGCCTGATATCGCTTTTGCGGTCACGCGATTGGCCAAGTTTTCGTCCAACCCATCTAAAGAGCATATGCGTTTGGCATTCTACGTTCTGCGCTACTTGCAAGGAACTAAGAGTTTTGCGCTCTGTTATGATGGCGGCAGTAACTCTGGTCTGATTGCCTACTCAGACTCAGATTGGGCCGAAGACCGCGATGATAGGCATTCAACAAGCGGTTTCATCTTCATGATGGCCAATTGTGTCATTTCGTGGGCGTCGAGACGTCAGCCGACTGTTTCTCTGTCTTCAACTGAAGCAGAATACAAGGCCGCCTCAGACACTTGTCGTCAGATGGCTTGGCTTCGTCATTTCGGCGAGGAGCTTGGAGACAACATGTCCAGTCCTACTCCTCTTTGTTTAGACAACCACGGAAGCATCTTCCTATCGGTGAATCCTGTTGTGGACCGCCGAACCAAGCATATAGAGATCAGGTATCACTATATACGCGAGTTCTACGAGCGTGGTGAAACTGAGATCTACTACGTCGCGAGCGAAGACCAGCTTGCTGACTGCTTGACGAAGAATGTTCCTCTCAATGCAATTGAGAAGTTCAGGTCGTCTTCTGGCATGCTTGTAGCATCTTGAACAAGTGGGAGTGTTGAACTTCGACTATTTTGGGTGTTACACTACGGGATAGGACTTATCCTTTACCCGTTATGGACTTATGTTCTTCGTTGCTACATATTACATACATTTCTTACGGACTTGATCCAGACCTGTAGCACATGATCTGTTCTAGACTTGTACGGAACATTCCACTACCTTCCAGTACTTTCCAGGATGTTCCAGCACGTTCCTTGATGACATCACTATGACATCACTATGATATCATGTTCTAGGACTGTCCAGATTCCCTTCCGGTCCTGTCCAGTCCTTTCCAGTACGTTCTATCCATGGTGCAATCATCGCATCATTGCTCATTGCACCATTACGATGTCATGCTATTATGCTTACTGTACGATCATGTGATGGCTCTCTCATGTGTATATATACTGGGCTGGATGCCCCTGTAATATAACGATCTCTTCTCTCATTCTACGCCTCCTGAGTCTTCCCTCTCAGCAGTCTAGAGATCTGTTGTAAGTCCTCCTTTATTGCAGTCCTTTGTTTGCTCCTTTGTAGTTTTGCCTTCAGCTACGCCACACCACTCCTTGTTCAACAGAACTCGCGGATCCCTGTAGCTGTGCACAACAAGTAAGTGCTCGCATGCATCACGGCCCCGTAATAGAAATAACTTACCCTGTCCTATCTGTTTCAGACGCGAGTCAGATTTGATAGTGAAGTCAAGCAGCGACTGACCATATGTGTTATATCATTGCTGACGTAGTGGAAATCGTCACACGAACATCCGTGACCATCGCCGACGGATGTGCCTTGTTGCTTACGTGGAGGAGCAGCGGGCGGACGGTTAAGCTCCGTGAAATGCTAAGCGGAAAGCCATCGCTTTCGACCACCATGCTACGCGGAGGTTCGTGCACTACGTAGTAATCAACTGTCCTACCTCAGGCTAAAACACAGCTTCCAGGGACTGCATACTTCTGGCAAGTCGGCAAGCCCGTACCATACACGCGAGACTCATGTGACATCCATTTCAGCGTGCTTTTCGTCATGAATGCTTGTACCGCGCTGGCATCGATATGGAGCGTGAGTGGGTGCATCAATAGTACCACGATATGTTGACGTGCGATATGGTGACGCCGTTTGCAGAATGCCATCGTCGAGATCAACCTGGTCGCAACACTATTTTCGGACGTGTAAGCTGGCCGATTCTAGCTCTGCATAAAGAATGACTGACATGCTGTGAAGCTTGACGGCTATCCTCCTCTCCCGCCTAATCGTAGATCTGCGCGAAGTGGCCGATGCTGATGTCGATCGTACGCTTTCGACTGGTATATCAGCCTCGATACAGTGGAGAAGAGGCTCTTCCGGACCTGTCGAAGACTCTCTTCAATGTGCCACGACCAATGATGAGGAAGCCCTCGACGTGGATGGCGCCCTTATGGATGCGGATGCGGATGCGGAAGGGGAGGGGAACGCCTTTCAAGACGATCCGCTATTCGGTGACGAAGAGTACGAAGGGGTGCAAGAAGTAGCCATAGAGGTGATAGATGGTTCACACAATTGAGGACGAGGGTGCGGCCGTGGCTCCTGCTCGGGTTGCTGCAATTATGGTAGATCTCGTGGAGTAGGTAGATGTGCCGAGCACTACCGAGCGGTGCAGCATAACTTACTTGTTGGTTGAGATGTCATTGGCAGGACTGTCGTTGTATTGATTTATCCAGGACGCTGAATCTTGATCAGTATTGACCATGTTCCGTGCGCGTCGCTGGTGGGCGTTCTAACCCCCCGCCGCCACCCCGCCGCCGTCTTGCCCGCCACGCCTACTCTCATCTCCCGCCGCCCACTCCGCGCAAGTCGGCCTTCCAGCCACCCCCGTCGCCCTCGCGCCACCCTCGCGTCCACGCCCGTCGTCGTCCCCGCCACGACATTCTGGCCCTCGATGCAAACTTCAGTCTACTGCTCTCCCAACTGAGCTATCTCGGCAATAAAATTGCAGAACCGTCGCAGCCCGAGTCCAGCACTGCGGCTGAAACGAGTAGGATCATACAGCTCTGGGAGATGAGATGGCACGCACGGGACCAGCGTGACGGAGACCGGAGGCTCAGGGAGAAATGCGAGAGCATGCCGTCGTACTTGAAGATGTCGGGTGCACCACGACGCACATGTATAGGATGAGGGAAAATTCTCTGAAGACCTACGTTTTAGGTATCAGTGCCTGGATTCCCGGCGGGGACCAGCACGACATACCTCTTCAGCGTCCAACACGGCCGCGGTGACATTCAACTCGTGTAAGACACTAAGTAGTCCCATTTATGAGATGCTGTCTACGACTCGAAAATCTCGAATTCCCATGATTGACTTGAAGTGTACAGTGCCTCTGCGCGTGAGAGAGCGATCCGCTCATACGCATTGCCGCGACGCACCATCTCTCAGCAGCAGATTCAGCAAGTGGAAGTTGTAACCGTTGGATCGAGCTCGCTTCCAAACGCTGTACGAGTATTTCCAGGTGGTAAACACGACCAGGGTCTCTGCCACCATGTTGCGGATCCTTAGCGTGACCTCGACTGCACGACTGTCGTCAATACGGTGGTGAGGGGGTTGTGGTCAAGACCGCATGTCTGGAGTAAACCGTCAGTGGGGAATGTACGACGCGATGGATCCACTCACTTGACGTTCTCTTCGGGGGTGCCTGATACGACACACGCCGAGCCTAAGGGGCCTGCCGTGGCATACAGGTGGACGCAAAGCAACTGAGAACTGGTCGAGACAATGGCAGAGTGAAGTAACCAGGACTCGTGGCGCACTACCTTATACACGCCGCGCTGAGATGACTGGCATTCTTGTCACCGGCAGTTCCTTGAACAATGAGATTGACAAATTGGTACGCACCTGTATACGTCAAATTTCTCCATAGAGCTCCTCCTGGAGAAGTAATGAAAAGATGAGCAGTCATCATGGATCCCGTCGCAGGTCCTCGGTTGAAGGGCGGAGCCAGTGGCCGCGGATGAGATGGCGAGACGATATGCACTGAGCGCCGTTCAACTGGTCATGGTCTGTTGGTCGCTTTGTAACCTGACCGCTACATAAGGGAAAGAAAGGAAATAATTTCAATTGCAAGGAGCTATATTAGGATGGGATGGTAAGTACTAGTAGTGCATGTACACGATCAATTGAAAACGCGCTTCAAAGTCTCTGGAGGACGTTGGGAGGACGCATCCAATCGGACGCGCGTACTCATCACGTGAGTCGCGACACGAACTTGAACGCGCCAGTGGCGTCGCCACCTGCCCTTCGACTCTCGAGACGACCTCAGTCTGAGTCATCTCAGAGATACCACAACACCATCTTTAGACCATGCGCCCTTACTACCCGAGAAACATCTGGTTGTCCAATGAAGACATTGAAGTCCTCGCTCCTACTACGATGCAAGCCTGTCGGTTTTCCACGGAGGGCCAGCGTGATCTCGTCCGAAACTACGAGACTCTGCAAGACCCTGCAGCAGCTGTGGTAATGCACAGCCCTAGGACACATTTGAGACATAAGTATTCGAGTATCTGTACGACCGCTGCTCATGCCCAACAGAGGAACGGTGGCTGGCCGATTGACCTACTTCCTCTTCTTCTGCGCTGGATCTCGATTTCTCCGCCTCCGCTTTGAATCATTTCACTTTCCTGCCCTCAAAGCACTATACGCTGGAGACCAGCATCGGCGGATTTACGGTGGATGCATAGTACGTATGTAGCCGGACTGGGCATGGCGCAGATAAGACACAACTTGGCGAATCTCACGAAACGTATGGTGAGAAGGTGAGTACGACCTTCCAGCTCTTTACACGTCCTCTTAATGATTCATCATTCATAAGTCGATACTTGCGGCTGCCTACTGATCCTACGAACAATCATGAACGACGCTCACAGAGAACCGGACATTATAGAGAACTTCACTGCCTGGAACGATTACAGCGCTATACCGGCCCTACCACAGGTGCTCAACCCAACTTCCTGAGTCAGACAGGTGGCATGCCGCACTTTGGCAAGCTGCAATTTGCTTTGTCGATTGTGAATCTGAACCTGCGGGACGTAACACGTTCACACAGGGCTGCTTCCAAAGCTGAATGAACGAACAACTGTCTCGGGGGAGGGTATCCACCCACCACAGAGGAACATATCTCAACGCGTCCCAATGATGCAGTCGTATGAAATGACATGGTGCCGGGGCAAACCAAGCATCTGATGAGTCGATACGTACTATGTCTCATACTCTCTCGCCGCGCGTTGACGTAGCAACTCAGTGGAACGAAGGCGATTTGTCGTCCGTCGTCAGCGCGTAGGCCCTGACCACCGTGAACACACGACGGCAATGACAACGTGAAGTTGGCACACGATCATCCGAGGCTCGATTATCTATGGACCTGATGGCTGACCTCGGTTCAAGTTTGTCTGCCGTGGTGGCGCGGCTTCTATAGAGCGGTCGTCCGCGTCAGTCTTGACCCCAGGTTGGACTTGTATGTTTGAATCTCACACTCTGCCCGGAGCCTCACAACCACATTCGTGTTCGTCAATAACCCGCGTAACACAAACAAGATAATCACGCTAAGGTATGTGCTAGGTTCTCGATCCGAGTGACGTGATCCGTACATTCTGAGGGTCGACGATGCTGAACGCTTTCAGGCTACCCGGAGCAACAATGCAGACTCTGCATCTACGTATGAAATGAACGAGTGGAAGCTCCGTGATACTGCTCGGGTGGTGCGTCCGTGCTGTCAAGAGTACGCTTTGTGTGATTGTCCCTTCAACGGACATCGCTTTCCGACTGAGCTAAATATCATATCATTATTCAGACAGCGTCACAAGGGCTGGTAGCCATCGGGTAGCAAGGTGTTTATCACGTGGCGACGTCACTCAACGCCTTCTCTCTACAATATGCAGCATGTGCACAGTGAGTGCACTCTACGACATCCACTCACCGGTGTTGAATTAGGTTGCCTTTGGATCGACGGGTCGGTCCTAGTTATCTAGCGCACCCAGGTGTGGAAACAATATCTCATCGATGCTGAGAATCTGAGAAAGCGGCATTGGAACAATCCGAACGGGTGATACGGTTACGTTACGGTGGTGCCGCTCTACATGGTATGTACCCTACCGCTGGATCCTACCTCCGACCGGCTGGCTTATTCTACGCCTTGATTGAAATCTTGGTTCAGACGAGCGGCAAAGGTTGTCGCGCAGGCAGTATTGGTACTCGTGAGTACTATCCCCAGGAGCTAGTTCAACACTTTGTGACGCAGTTACCCATTGTCTAGAAGTCATGACCCTGTCAAGGTCTTGTTCAGTACGCGAAAACCTACCCAATACTCCAGCACGGCCAGGAGCCCCGCGAGACAGGCCCTTGTAAGTAGGTTATCGTCGAGGGCCGGAGGTTCGCGACGCATGCGATTCACTTGCGGCGTTGCTTCAAATCAGCCAACTTGAACGCCGCTGGCATGCGGCGTCCGCTCGGACGGGCATCTCGACAGTATACGAAGCATTGCCCGCATGCTCGGTTCTGGTGGCCTGGCGGCACCACTTGCCGCGTTGCCCTCGCCACATACCAAGATGTCACATTGGAAGTGCATTGAATACCACTATGCATACTGCGCTGCCCGAGCAACATCTCCGAGTCATCACATGCCAGTGAGGTCAAACCCGCATGCTTCCTCTCCGGTTTTCCTCAGTTGTTCCATTTTGTTTGACAGACAGGGCCTTCGTGACGCATCGTTGCTCGTAGACCCCACATGGCACATTGAGCGCATGGATCCAAGGTAAGCCATGGATAGACTCTGGGAGCACATAAATACTATCCTCCGGCTCGAGGAATACCCGTCGTACGATCCCACTAACCTCTCTGCCATGCGCTCAAGAATCCACCGTTTCTGGTTATTTGTGGCCGGAGCCATTGCTGTAGCTAACGCTCATCCTCATGGCTCCACCGACAAGACGGAGCGTGCTGCCTCCGACTCCAAGCTCGTAGTCGCCCACCATATCGTCGGCTATACCTATCCCTACGGTATCACTGACTGGGAGTCCGACATCCAGCTGGCGTACAATTCAGGTCTCGATGGGTTCGCACTCAACGTCGGGAGCAACTCTTGGGAGTCTACTCAGGTGGCGAATGCGTACGTTCCGAAGTCCGGGCGCAGCTCAGCTCAGCGGACATTTTACTGATGCGACGCGACTGCCACCAGGTATCAAGCAGCCGCGAATCTCGGCCTCGACTTCAAGCTATTTCTCTCGCTCGACATGACCTCCTTTCCTTGCACAACCGCGAACGATGCTTCGGCCCTGTGCGCCAACGTCTCCGCCCACGCGTCCCATCCTAACCAACTCCTGTGGAACGGCAATGTCTTCGTCTCGACCTTCTCCGGCTCAGACTGTACGTTTGGGCAGAACTCTGCCGCGGCGGGCTGGCAGAGCGAGTTCATCGACCAGCTCACGGGCTCGAACGCGGTACATTTTGTGCCCTCGTTCTTCGTCGACCCGAGCACCTTTACCACCTTCAACGACATCATGGACGGCGACTTCAACGTGAGTACTAGACGCTTCGCTGGGCTGCCGAGAGCTGTCTGACATAACTTATGTGGTGGTAGTGGAACGGGGGCTGGCCCACAGACCTGACGTACTCCTCTGCGCAGTCTGAGCTCGGGAGCAACGCAGGGGATCTGGACGACGCTACGTTCCCCTCCTCAGCGGAGAGCGTTCTGTCCGGAAACGTCGGCGCCTTCACCTCAGACAGTCAGTATATCAACGGTCTCAACTCAGTCTCCGGCTCCGACAAGACCTACATCGCCGCCGTCACGCCATGGTTCTTCGTCCATTACTCTCCCCAGACGTACGACAAGAACGTGAGTCGCAGCCACGTCTTGTCATCGCCCGCTGACAGGGTCCTGCAAGTGGATCTACCTTGCAGACTACTGGTCCTACGTCGCGCGGTGGGAAACGCTGATTGCGAACCGCGACCAGGTCGACGTCGTGGAGGTTGTCACGTGGAACGACTACAGCGAGTCGCACTACATCGGACCGATCGAGGGCTCTCAGCCGAACTCCCAGGCATGGACGAACGGCATGCCGCATCTCGGTAAGCGACTGCTCTAGTGGATTGGTTTCTGTGTACATGCTGAATTGCATTACCGCACAGGCTGGCTGGCCATGACCAATTACTACGCAACTGCTTTCAGAAACGGCTCCTACCCGTCTGTCACCGAGGATCAGATCTACATGTGGGCCCGCCCGCATCCCAAGAACGCGAATGCATCGGATGACTCTGTGGGAAAGCCCACCTCGTATCAACTAGTAAGCGGACACACATCTTCCCATGTCGATGTCTTGACGCAGGTGTTGTCCTCTCAGACCGAAGACAAACTCTGGGCTGTGGTCTTTGCGACGTCCAACGCAACAGTTGCGATCACCACCGCGTCTGGGACTACGCAGACATCCAACGTCTCCGCCGGAGTGACGAAGCTCTCCATGGACCTCGTCCCAGGCTCAGGCATGTCGGCGACGTTGACGCGGAACGGGCAGACCGTCGTCTCTCTTGATCCCGGCTCGAACTTCACGTTCAACGCAAACCCGGAGACCTACAACTACAATGCCTTCGTCTGCTATGCGACTTCCGGTTGATTGGACCATGTAATTGAAGAATGTACTAATTTGTTATATCAGTACGTGCAAGGGCTGAGGAAGATGATCTTGACGTTTCCGTCAAATATATGTAACACTAAGGCAGAAAACCTCTTTAATGGGTTGCGAAATATCATACTCCGGGTCCTCGTACGCAGCGGAAGAGGGGATGCGAATACACACACCTGTTCACCCGTCTGCGGCGCGACATCGCCTCATCCTGCGGAGCATCGAACCATGACTCGGAGGGTCATCACACGGTGAATGCAGCGGTTGACTGATGATCGACATGGTCAGGCGACCCGGCCAAGCTCTCCGACTCGCTCTCGTTGCCATCGGAATCGTGGCACTGTCCGAGCTCGACCTCGGACACAAAGGAAAGTGTGCCACCCATACTTCCAAACACCGCACCGCGGCCGAAACGAATGGAGCCCGACAGCTCCGGGGGATGCGACGACACGGATGGGACCCGCGCGGCGGACCGGAGGTTCAGGAAGAAATGCGAGAGCAGTATTGTGTTGATCCTAGCAAGATGCGCGAGTAAGCGTTTGTGTTTGACGGTGTTGGGTACACCGGCATGACGCACGTGTACAAGATGAGGGAGAAGTCTCTGAAGACCTATATTGTAGGCATCGGCACTATGTCAGTGCCTGAATATTCGGCGGTGACAATCGAAAAAAATACCTGCTTAGCATCCAACACGACCGCGGCGACATTCAGCGCATATAGGACACTAATCCGTGTCTGAGATGCTGTCTACGACTCGAAATTATAATCCCCATGACATACCTGAAATGTACAGTGCCTATATGCGCGTGAGAGTGATGCACACACACGCAGTTCCGTGACGCACCATCCCTCAGTAGCAGACTCGTCAATCGAAAGTTTTTACCGTCGGATCGAGATGCCTTCCACATGCTGTACGAGTGTTTCCAGGTGGTATACATGACCAACGTTTCTGCCGCCATGTTGCAGACCCTTAGCGTGACCTCGACTAAACTTTGTGGTCAATACGACGGCGAGGACGTTTGGTGCGGAAGGATCGCACGTCTAGGGTAGTAAACCGTCAGCAGAGGATGTACGACCCGATGGATCCACTCACTTGATGTTCTTTCCGGATACGACGATGCACGCCGAGCCTAGGGGGCCTGCCATGGCATACATGTGGACGCAAAGCAACTGTCAACTGGTTGAAGCAAACATAGTGTGGGTTCAAAAGGGCTCGTGGCGCACTATCTTTGCTATTACGCCGCCGAGGAAGAATGTGAAGGTCGCGAATGAGACTGTATACTTGCCGCGAGTGATGGCGTATACACGCAGCGCTGAGATGACTGGGTACGTCCTTGTCAGTACTTTGAATAGTGAGCTTGACAGATGTACACACCTCCGTACACGACGAAGAGAGCAGAGCCTATGGCCGCGGCTGAGATGGCGAGACGATGTGCACTGCCCAGAACAGAAGTTCAGTGCCTGATTAACACGACATTGCCTTGCTGCAAACGGTCACCTCTATATAGTAGAAAGACAAATCAAAGTCCCGTCAATCGAGGAGATTAAATGGCCATACGCTTGAACTTACTCTGCATCCGACGTCCCTGAGCATGACGTCGTACAGCATCAAGTAGACGAACGTAAAGACATTCATCAGGGCATAGAGTGCATTGGGCCACGTAGATCTCTTCCAGTATCCAAGCGTCGCTTCCAGTGTCGTGCTGCGGACGCGCTCGTAGACAAACAGCGCTGCGTCCGGCGTAGGTGAGACTCATCCGACAGTTTCGTACGTCAGTAGTTGTAGCAACAGTCACTTACTCATCATCGCCGCGACGCAGAAGCGTGAGTTTCTGAGAACACTTCAAGGCTGGCACGTCAGTAAGCCGGTGGTTTAATGTAAGACGAAATACATACACCAACTGCTGCAAGTCGACCTCGGCCATGACTTGGATTGATAGACAAACAGATGATCGTTTGTACGACGGCTGGCGTTGTGGTCGAACGCTGCGGGGCTCGCGGATTACGAGGACTTCGTCCTTCCAATGCGGCGGTCTCTTCATAATATATAG
Source organism: Fomitopsis serialis (assembly GCF_022376445.1). Taxonomy (NCBI): domain Eukaryota; kingdom Fungi; phylum Basidiomycota; class Agaricomycetes; order Polyporales; family Fomitopsidaceae; genus Fomitopsis; species Fomitopsis serialis. Next base: position 932 of record NW_025955326.1, on the reverse strand, counting down.
TTTCTGTTTCTGGAATCGGGCAGGTGTCCAAGGAATGTCCACCCCGAGTCGAGTGGTTGATTCCACAGGTTTGACAGTTCACTGGTGTCCAAGTCGAGTCACGGTTTCCACCATCAAGTCTGCTAAGTTCCACCGCGGTGGTCTGGGGTTGCACTAGCGGCGAATGGGCAGATAGAACGCGCTGCCAGTGGGTCGATGGACCTGAGTGAAACACTTCCTCGCAGTACAGTGACGGTCTACGACTCACCAAATACTGTGCTACAGTGCACGACGAGTCGCGGTCACCACTAATCCAGGCTTTCCATCAAGCTTTCTAGCTCGAGACTTGCATCTAGAATGAGTTGAATATCAGGTCTAGGATGTCAGAACATGATTGTGTAGCGAAAGGAGAAGTCGTCCGCCCGGCGCCTGTATGTACTCGCTGAGACGCGTCGCGACGCGTGACGTCATGACGCTGCCCCGCACACTCGTCATGACGGTGGCAGGGCGGCGGAGGGCTGCCAACGCCAGGGCACCTCTCCACCATCCCGCCCACTCTTAACCACCCCCTCTCCAACCGATCCACCAGTTCCTACCCGCCCTACAGCGACCTCCGTGACGACTTTCTTCCTTAACGCGATCACGCCTACCACCACACAGCCCTCCCACCATGTCCAAGAGCATCCACAGCGAGTCCGCCGTAAAGAACCCTGCCACCGACCTCCCGCCCAAGCGCGACCGCAAGGGCCTGCGCCCCGTCTCCCCGCCCTTCTCCAACATCTCCCTCTCGCGCTTCAACTACCTCCTCGGCCTCCTCGCCACCGTCATCGCCGCCTTCTACGTCTGGCGCCTCATGCAGTGGAAGGCCGAGGTCGGCGGCTGGTGGAACCTCGCCCTCGGCAAGCGTCCGCCCCCGCAGCTCCAGCACCGCGACGCGAGCGGCGCCACCGCAC
>NW_025955325.1:0-39327 GCF_022376445.1 Fomitopsis serialis | reverse complement strand
AGTCACACTGCTCAAAATCGCGATCAATATCAAGCTCTGTCCAACGGCAGCGAGCGCGGATCCTCCGCGGTTGGCTCTCGCACTCGCGGCGTAGCGGTCGCTTCGAATGCTAACTTTCCGGTGTTGCTGTATTCCCGATTGGCCGCAAGTGTGACGTACTTGCGTCTACATTGTTCTGTGCTTGCCGTACGTGTCCCTCCCATGCTAGTAGGTCTTCTGCGACCTCGACCATCGCATGTCGGTCCAAGCCAATGGTGTGCCAACCAGCCATCCTTGGCGATGTCGTTTGCTGGACTCGGTGACGCAACCTCCGCGACCTAGGTCCTCAGTACTTCAGCACCCCCGGCCGCAATCGAACTTCGCAACAGGAACCATGGCTGCAAACGGGCGGCGCCCGAGAGCTTCGAACGAGCTGGAGTACGACGGAGATGCTTTCGCCCGATCGGACGGCGGCCTCTCGAGTTGCTGCGTACTGCCAGCGAGCCGCCCTGTGACGTCTAACTTCAGACTTTGATCCTCGTAGGACAAGCTCCTGTCTGTGTACATCTCCGGGTGTCCTGGGTCTTGGTGAGTTTATTCCGCGCTTTGGCCACGTCTGACATGTCAGTAAGTTACGTGCATATAGGTACCTCGTCTCGGGGTTGTGCGAGTGGCTACGTCCTGATCTAGTTCACCTCGTCAGCAATCAGCACCGGGCCGAGCTGGCGGAGACTATCACTTACATCGTGGTGGGATACGTTGATGCCGTAGGAAAGCACGTCAAAGCTTATGTCTGTGAAGCTGAACTTTCGATGGCTTCAGAGCGGTCTTGCAAGACCCACAGCGGACATACGTGGAGGATCACTGACTTTGGCGCTCTAGGTCCATGAGCAATTCCATGCACTGATTGACAGGGAGGTCTTCATCGCATCGCTGATATTCTCATTATTGAGGAGCTTACCTGACATTCTCTACGTAGGTTAGTATAGATCTCGAACTCAGGCCAAAAAGCAGTGGAGGAGCGAGTTGCCAAGGTCACATTTGCACGGAGACACAAGTTCCGCCTGGATTATGTTCGACCCGACCCGTGGCCCCGCCTCGAATCTGTGTAAGTGATTCATCACGCTTCACACTAGCACGTATGTCCATCGCATATAGCCGCATCGCCTTCGAGATGTACTACTGTCAAGGCTACGCGTTGTCGTCATTATTCGACGCGAAGCGAGAGACAACAATGTTTGATCTTATATACTGTGCGATTGACTAGTCTGAGCAACCTCACGCAGTCGTGGTCCATGAAGCAGAACGTATGCAGTGCAATGAGGTGGTTGATATATTCATCCATCTATCAGCTACGTCAGCGGCATCGAGTTCAAAATGGACTCGTAGCACGCCCAAAGTCACGCACTGGGGTCAAGTACAGAACGATCTCAAGCGCATCGAAGGTGGAGTGGAATCACTGTGCAAACGTCACGTCGTTAGCGAGTCAATCGAGACGATCAGTTCGCAAGTGTTACCTATCACTGCACGGCATCCGACTCCGTTCCGATGCGCGCTGCGACGTCCTCTTCACATCCCGCGCTGCCAGTGTCCCCGATGTCCGACATTTGTACTTCACTTGTGAGCGCATCGTCTTGGTAAGATGCCATTGCATCCAGGTCTGAACGACGTCGTAAGTGACAGTGCGGGCTTGGGACACACTGCAGTTTGATCGAAACAGACGTACGCGTGATCGAAGAGAACGCAAAGGTCAATGTCCGTGATTCCTGTCGTGCCGTGCTCTCGGAACTTTCTTGAGAGTCGAGCTTCACGACCGATACAGCAGCACATTCACGTAGGTTCAGTATGAATCGAGAGACGAAGACGGTTGATATGCTGGACGGGAGGCTGAGCAACCTTACGCATATATACCGATGGTAGAGTTGGGTACGTACGGCGCGATGAAGTAGTTGACATAATCGCTCGTCTGTTGCCGTCGTCAAACTCAGCTATCATATAAAAGGGGACGGTTAGGACATACCGACGTCAGATACAGAACAATCTCGAGAGCATTGAGGGTGGTCAACATCCTGAGCTAACATCAATCCTTGAAACAGGAGGTAAACGCACGGGCCTCAGGACATACGCGAAAACATAATCCCTATAAGTACATGTTCGATCGTCAGGGCGATCAACGTATCTGAGATCAACAGATAGATAAGTGCTTACCATCTCTGAGTAACATCCGCGTAAAGGAGTGGCTGGAGATTTGCGAGAATACGAATGGACGGGGGAGTACCTTATATATAGTCACAAGTAGAACTATAAGGTCGGATGCTATGCTGCATGCACGGCATATGGGTAGCTCTATGCTCCAGATCGTCAAGAGATCCTACAACGTAACCCCTGCACATGCTCGCACCTCTGAATTTGTGTCAACAAAGTCGGTACAACGCACGAGTACGCAGAGCCGACAGGTACTTACTTTTCTATGAATGCATTGGTTACGTTGTCGTCTTCTTGGCACAGATGCTGACTTTCGACAGGAACGACTGTGAAATACAACGTAGTATTCGTGTACTGACAGTGGTATCTTGAGTCCGACGACGACCACTACTGGCATCATGAAACTCGAACGGTGCTTACCACATCCAGTCCCCATGGTACCATCCCCAGTGCGAACGTCATCACCGACAGCCACAGACGCCGCCCGGTGAGAGCATATACTCTGATCGCAGATATAGCTAGACACACAATGAACAAAGTCATGACGAAGGCGGAAACCAACAGCCAGACTGTATACATACTCGCCCACATCTGATACGAGAATAGAACGCATATCAAAGATGAGATCGTGATGCCTTTGCAGCTTGATCCTCATGAGCAACACGGTCTCCAGATCGGAGTAATCGTATGCTTACCTTTCGTATGTGTAATTTCGAGGCTGTACGGCACCTTCATATACCAGCCCCAGTGTTATGACTCGGTTCAGGATGAAGATGATGCCAGTGGCACCAGTTGTGTTCCTCCAAATGAGATTTACCTCTTGACCAACCGTCAATACGTAGTCATATAGAAGTACGACTGAGACGTATGTGCATTATCCGTCTGAGAATAATCGGACTATCCGATGATTAATTGAACTTACCAGCGAAGGCGAAACCGCACAAGGCGTCCACATATCTACTCAAGATGTCAAGCGCGACCATCAGTAGTGAATTGTACGGAGAGTGCTATTGTGTATCTGTACTCACTGCGCACGCAACAAAACTGCAGTCTCTTCTTCTGCCGTCACTAAGGACATGATTCGTTTTGTGCGAGGAGAAGGGTTTGAGAACCGAGTGGTGAGACTTCAAGTTGTTCGCTGAACTCCGTTTAAATCAGCTCAGCTATGTAACTTACTCGTGGAGAGATGGAACTCTAACCTTACAGGAAGCACAGCTTTGAGGCGTGAGAGTCAAACTCAAAGTCATTGCGAGTGCTTAGATGTGACAGGAAGCTGTACGTGTCAATGGGCCATTGGATCATCTTGGCGATACACTATCTCGCGCTCTGGTACTTGGGTCGCACAGTCGAGGACATTGCGAGGGATCTGGGAGTCTGCGACTTGAACAAGGAAAACACAGTATACCAAAACCGGATGACTCACCTCAGCCATCGGCGGTCGCTCTTCAACATCGCAGTAAGCTTTGATACCGGCACCAGCACGACTCCACGAGTGGGCGTCCCACAAGAACCGGGCCTCTTTCAGAGATGCAACTGTATGATCATACTCCACAGGGATGATGTTCCAAATTTGGATCAGTCCTAGGAGACTTGATGACATTGGGTTCTGTCGCCGTGATCATAGCAAGTTTGGACAGATGCGACAAGAACCACCACCAACGAGCTGATAATCAAACTTCAAAGGGCAAAGGGTGACGTGGGGGCTCTCCACATTGACTCGGAGTCGAAGCAAGACAATATTGTCGCCCACCCAAAGTTGCGTGACTCCATAAATGATCGGACAAGAGAAACCCGCTTACAGGTCATGCAAAGCCGTATGGGTCTTCGACATCGTTTACTACATGCTCTCCGGCCGCTGTTGTATCATAGCTATTGCCAGTCATCTCGAATACCTCTGATTCAACGTTAACTGCTATGTAACTGACAGCAGAAACCACAGCACTTACCACTCGCATGTATGACGGGCGCTACCGTCGATTCCCGAAGATCGAGCATCAAGCGGGGCACAAAGATAAGAATCACACTGGATACATATTTAGCATTATGATATAGCAGCCATTGCGTTGCGAAACGTACGGAGCGATGAACGAGTCCACAAATCCTGTAGGCTATAGTAATGTCAGTCAGAGATATATCCGGAAGAACATGAAGTGGATGTCAAACAGCTTACCGTCTTGATGTATATGATGAATTGCAGACCATTCAGGGTCGTCAAGACGCTGCGGAGACATCATAATGTGGACCCTAGAGGCAATGTGGTACGTACACGAAATATAGCGCCCCTGTTCGGGTCAGCATGTCATCCACACGTTACGTATTCTGTGTATCAATTGTACTCACCGGCCCTCAGTAGAACTTGCAAAGGGCCCCGTTCAGAAGAACGAGCCCACATGCGTAGACATGGGAGTGGACGAATGCAGTGGAACGTGATGAGAAGCACGATGATATCAGATATCATGCCGCATGCAGGGGCTATCAGAAGCACAACTAAAGGATAAGAACGACGTCAGGAAGCATTTAAGCTGTCATGCATATGAGCTTGCCGCACGCCTGGAAGGAACAGAGCGAGCAGTGATGTTGTCAGAATCGCGGAGAGAACACATCGAAAAACCTCAACCGCACGTACCTACTACTCATCGCTGGGTGGTTAGGATTGGACACCCAGCAGAAAGTCTTGCCTCCGAGCGATTGAACCTGATAAGCCGAGGTGGATATTGTGGCCTGTGACATAGTTGAGACCCGATGAAGTATCCCAGCAGCCGTTTGAATCGCTCACTGCGTTCATCGCCGCGGGGACAATCCCGAGAGCCAATGTCAAAATCGTTAATGCCCATTTTCGGTGTGTGAGGGCGTACACCCGGAAAGCGGACACGACTAGTTCGTAAGGTTGGTTTCATCAACTGGATTAATCATGACGAGCGCGCATAACGAACCTGCCCAGATGAGGTATGACAACAGCACGAGTAAGTCGGATGCTAGTAGCACACCCTTACACCTTATGCACAATAGCACGTTTATGAAGCTGCGTAACAGACATGACGATTGACGGCGCACCTTGTAGATGTCCAGGATGTTGGATTGACGAGACATGCTACAATCACGTAACCGAGTGCGACAGTTCGAGCGAGTGCGCAGATGATATTTGCACCCGACAGCTTCCGTTCGAACCAAAATAAGCCGATTTCTCGGTCGATGGTCAGAGCGTAATCGTATACCAGCACAACTGTGAAGGCACAACTCGGATTTCAATATCAGCTCGTGCCTGGTTACTCCCCAACTTACCTATCGCTGCTACTGTGCAGCAGACGTTCACAAATCTACGGATAGATTGTCACATAACGGAATGACGACATTGAGTAGTGTACACGTACTGCTGATGCGACACGGCAATGAATGCTTCGTTGATATTGGTAGTGGACATATCTGCAGTTCGTAAACAGAAGGCGTTGCACGCACTTTGTCACCGCTGGAAGCTACCTATATACTCCGTGCCGTGCATCTTATGGCACAAGTTTAGCCCTCACCGCAGTTCGATGGCAGACTTACGACACTGGCGCAACTGTAGCTGTTGAGGAGGCTCTCCGACAGATGATATCTCATCTTCACTGCCCACAGGGATTGCAGCCGAGGTTGTGGGCTATGCAATACAGGGTGAGCGCCCGTTGTTCCGCGCTGATATACTTAGCCTGCGAGCATTCGGAGTATGATGAGTATTTGGTGGGAAATTCCTGTCCACATAAACCTTGATTATAGGTCGGAGATCAAGAGGGACCACATCGCGCTACTCCGAGTCGTGGATGGTCATGATAGAGTGTATCGCACTTCTTACATTCTCCGGCTGTTCTGCAGATTGAACAATAACAGCGAGAGACATTACACAGCCCCGGGACATCTGGTAGTCGATTCATACGACATCCAGGCCTGTCATCGATTCATCAGCAGAGGACAACACGAAGGTGAGAGACAGTAGTACCTACGGGCACTACTTTCGAGGATACGCCAGGACGCATGGCTGATACTTGCTACGGCTGATCCGCTCGACCAGAATATGTCGCCAGCATTGAATAGCTTTGGGGCAGAGACAAAGGTCATAATTGCAAGGACGATTGCAAGAGGACTCGGACGACGGACGACGAGTGACAAGTCGGACGACGTGCTGAAAGCGCTTAGCGCACAACACCGTGACGTAGATTGGAACACGTGATTGTGGCGAGAGCCTATAGAATTTTAGACAAATGTTTTTAGAAACGACAGAACTTATGGTTTGACTTACTATATCGGGTCAGGATCTCGGCCACCCTAGGTAGTCGGTCACTCGAGTCTCATCCAATTACCACCTACTCTACAGCCATGAGATAAATTGTATCATGATTCTATACATTTCTTTACTACCTGTACAAACTTTCAAGCCAATACACCAAGATTCGGGTGCAGGAAAAATCATCTCGTCCGATGATACCCATTTTTGGTAAGCAGTGGCTTGGGATCCCGAACCCCTCGCCCATGACTGGGTACCTCACTCGGCTTCTGGCGCATTGCGGCCTAGAAATAATCAGAATCATATACTTGAATATATCTTCAAGGATTACAGTCCATGCAGATGGGCCTCTTCAATGTAGTGAGCTATTTCCAAGGGTGTGGCCGACTTCCTAGTCTGTGTGGCTCACCCTACTCTCAACAAGAAATTTGTGTACTGAGCTCCACTCAATGATGCTGAATTTTTTCTATTATTTTTCTCGTATTCCTGAGGTGTTCTAGCATACCTCTGAACAAGGATCTAGGGCATTACGGCCCATACACAGTTAGGAGGGCTTGTCGAGTGCTAAGGTGGCCGAGATCCCGGCCCGATATAGTATGTACTTACCTACTGGTCGACCTTGGCATCCGCAATAGCACTACTCGAGCACTACTACGCAGTACTGTCTGAACTGTCGGTGACAATATCCAAGATGCAACCCACTCTATACAGCGCATACCGAAAAATCAGTCATGGGACGTGTTGTACTAATGTGGTGCAGTGGTCGCCGTTCACGTTCACTGGGTGAGTCCGGGTACGACGTGTAAGGATGTAATAGATCGACTCGGACAGGCCGTATTTATGACAGCAGATGAGACTGCTCCTTGGAGGAGAAGACCACGAAGGCGGCAGTCTCGTAGAAGGCGGTATGCGTGTGTAGCAACAGGAGTGCTATGCTACTGTGCGAGTGCCTGAGTGGCTAGTACGTCCATGTCTAGTCCATGTCGTCAGCATCGGGCCGAGCTGGCGGACACTGTCACTTACATCACAATGGGACACGTTGACGTCGCAGGACAGAAGGTGAAAGCCTATGTCTGTGTCACAGCTGGATTTCTGACTGGGAGGCCTTCGGGCGCGTCAGGAACTTGCGACTTATGACCCGATATCGTCAGTGTTCGATACGAAAGGAAACAAAAATAGTAGGTCTCTATGCTGTGCATTTGTCTGTTACTAGTGTGAGCAACCTCACGCAGTTGGAGTCGATGAAGCAGGACATTATGCGGTGCGATGCAGCAATCGATCAATTCGTTCGTCTATTAGCTACGTCACCATCGAGTTGAAGATGGGATAACTCGCCATAAATCACGCACCGCAGTCAAACACAGAGCGATCTCAAGCGCATACAAGGCAGTCAATGTGCTGAAGCGAGGCCAGTCCGTGATCCGGGACAAGATTCTTTTCGAGCCCTTTTATTGTCCCCAGAATTAGCGCATATTATAGTACTACTATAGCCATGAATTAAGGTACAGTAAACCCGGCGGGCGACAGTCTGGCTCTGGCAAGAGCCATTGTGAAGCTGCCGTACGGTATGCTCTCTGCTGGAGGATTGTACTACCTGCGGCGTGTCATTTCTATGCTACCTGTAACATCTTCCTCATGACGTACGACACTGCTTCCTACGTACGACACACATGTACCATGTTCGGTCGCGTCGTCTTCGACAAAAACCATCGTGTCGAGATCTGAGTCGGTTCATCAGTGTGGGCTCGAACGAGCAGGGACTACGCCTTAGATCATGAGAAACGTACGTGTCACGGCAGCAAATGCGAAGGTCAGTGTCTGTGAAGCCGATTCCCTAGCCGTGGTGGTGCCCTCGGAGTCGTCCTGCGAGTCTAGACTTGTGCTGGGCGCGGCAGCGTAAGTGCGGAGGTTCAGTATGAACCGAGACACAGATACGGCTGCTATGCTGTGGTATGGGTATGTCTAAGTGATTTCGTGCACACATAATGAGCCGAGCACATACGGAGCAATGAAGGTGTTGATATAGTCCTTCGCCTAGTGACTTCGTAAGCGTCGCTTCGTACAGAGACAGATGCTCCATACCGCGGCAAGATATAGGATGATTTCGAGCGCATTAAAGGTGGTCAACATCCTGGACTATCGTCGTTACGTGCTTCGAGAGAGATGCGACAAACACGCACACAAAGTATATACAACCTGTCGTCAAACAGCGTTGTACATTGCCAGTTCATTGAGCTAGCGCAACATAACGACTACAGGATGACGCACCGTCTCTGAGCAGTATCTGCGCAAATGACCGTTTCGTGAACATCTTTCGTGAGTATATGAACGATCGGGGGCTTATGCGATAAATGGTGACGAAGAGGACGATGAGGTCGGATATGATACTAGACACGCGGCATATGATGAGTGCTGCAAGTCAGACGTTCAAGCAGTTACTAGGCAAGATCAGCATTCACTCTCACCCCTGCAATTGTAAAAGGAAGATCACTCAGTTCGACTCGGCGCAGACATGAGAATAATGACGGTACCTACTTCCGTTGAAATCCCTGGCTCAGGGTAGTATTTTCTTGACACAGATCCCGATTCCCCACTGGCAGAGAGATAACATCGAAGGATAGTGTGGCTCCGATGTACTGATAGGCATGTACGTTGGTTAGGAGCAGCCCCGACTCGGGACGGGCGGCGACAGCTTGCGAGGACAGAGAGTCGCTAGGACTCACCACGTCTGGTACCCATGGTGCCATCCCCAACACGAATGTCAATACCGACAGTGCCCAGCTTCGTTTCGTGAGAGCGTATACTCTCAGCCCGGAGACGACTTTAGATTAGATGAACGGTGAGCGATTGAATATTGGAAGCCTGGAGGACGTACCCGCCCACATCATGTATGAGAGCAGGCTGAAGACCACGTTAACTATTGAAGCACCTTTGCAGCTGATGTCCATAAGCAGCGCGATTGGCAGAGAACACGCACAATCAGTGCATAGAGTGCTTACCTCCCATACGAGTAGTGTTGAAACTGCGCGGCGTACGCAAACACGAGCCCCAGGGTTATGACACGGTTGAAAACGAAGATGGCGGAGACACCATTTGCGTTTTTCCAGATGAGTTCCATCTCTCGATCAATCGTCAGGATGTAATCATAGAGCAACATAGCTGGCATTCTGACGTTTCAGTGAACTGCGAACATTGATCAAAGCAATGTTGTGTTGGACTGACCAGCACTAGCAAAATTGCACAAGGCGACTCGATATCTGCATAGCGATCCTTAGCGATCGCGCGTGCCTAGTACTGCCATCAGTGAGTAGAGTAGGTACTCACTGCGAAAACATGACAGGCGTGATGTCTTCCGGCGTCATGGTCGACGGCTTTTCCCTCGTTTGACAGTCGTTTGACAGAGAAGTTGGCAGTTGGACGAGCGAACACTGAACGGTTCCTGGAGAACATCGCGCAGCTTCTCAACCTACTCAATTATGTACCCCGGCAGAGCCGTTGATCATGATGCCTCTCGAAGCACGTGTAGCGCTCGCCGGAAGCACTACGGTCGTCATAGGCCGTACAGCATCAATGGTGCCAAGGCGGTCCCTGGCCTATAGCAGTGCAGCGCGCAGAGCTGATTGGGGACTATCGTTCACGGCGCATCATGGCGCATCTGGCGCACCGGTGGCGATTCGGAGAGCACCGGATGCAATGAGTTGATCATGCACCATGTCTTCTACGCGGACGATCTTGGAGAACCTGGCAGAACTACCGGGTTCAAGTTGCTCACCTCGACCGTCGGCGCTGTTCCAGTCATTGGTAATGGGGTAGGTACAGCAGTCCGCTCGGACTAAGTATGCTAGCCAGATAGTCGCACATACATACACGGACACAAAGGTTTCGATCTTTACCTTACCGAGGCTCCATTTCGAAGCTCTCTGTTAGCGAATTGTCGTCCCAAAGCACGCTGTCACCCGCGCTCGACATGCGTCTGGCTTGTTCAGCCGTGTCCCCTTCGAAAGGTATCACTGTGTCGGGGTCTGCCAGCATGACGTCGTCAGTATTGCTTCCAAGCCCAGTGGCTGGCGGGATCCGGGACACGCACATGATGCGACCGGGGTAAATGCGAGCGTCAATGTCTGCGACGTTGAGTGCTCGGTCGAGCTCAGGGTGTGAGCCTGCGAGTCTAGAACCATGACAGGCGTGCTAGCGCATGCGCGGAGGTTCAACATGAAGCGAGAGACAAAGACGGTCGATACGCTGTTTGATAGGCCGGGTGAGCAGATCCGTGCGGATGCAGTGGACGAGGCTCGATACATACGGCGCGATGAAGTAGTTGATGAAGTCGTCGGTCTGTCAAGCTCGTCAGCATCGGGTTTAAGGTGGGTTTGACTCGCCCGGAACGACGCACCGCGGTCAGGTACAGAGCGATTTCTAGCGCATTGAGGGTAGTCAGCGTCCTGAAACAAGGTCAGTCCATTGTCTGTGCCATCATACCGGAGACATACGCAAAGTATAAAATCCCTGCGATGCAGTTGTTGTCCAATGTTAGCGTGTCAACAAGCCGGCGACTACATGCAGCCTACCGTCTCTGAGTAATATCCGTGTGAATGACTTTCTGGACCACATCATTCGCGAAAACACGAGCGAACGGGGTAGTATGTGATACATAGTCACGCCCAGGACTAAGAGGTCTGAGACTATACTGCATCCGCGGCAGATGATGAGTGCTGTCGATCGGGTGATCAGGCTATGGTGGAAGGTAAGACCAGTAAACAATCGCACATCTGTTATCGTGGCAGTCAAATCAGTTGAACTCGCTGGTGCACATAGGTCCTATGACTGTACGTACTTCCGATAAAATCCTCGGTTGACATTGGTGTCCTCTTGACATAAGGTTTCATTCCCCAGAGGGATGATGCGGTAGGATATTGTGGTGCCGACGTACTGAATGGACATGCACATTCAGTGATCAGCATGAGGTACGTGGCATGGCGACCGAACGACGGTGGCGGCACTCACCAGGTCAACTGCCAACGGGGCTATCCCTAACACGAAAGTCACCGTCGACAGCCACCAGTTTCTCTTCGTGAGAGCGTATACTCTGAGAGCGGAGACAACTGCGATGTGCGGTGAGCCCATGACGTCTTCGCTGACACTCGACTTGGAAGCCTACCCGCCCAAATAGCGTATGAGAGCAGAATGATTACCTCAGAGAGTATCGTCAAGCCTTTGCAGCTATATCTCGTGAGCAACACGGGTGGGGCACGTGAACGCTGTAGACTGCTTACCTCTCGTACGTATAGTGGTGAAGCTGCCCCGTAGCAGACTCGCATATGAGCCCTAGAGTTACGATGCGGTTCAAACCGAAGATAATGGAGGCACCGTTTGGCTTCTTCCAAATAAGATCCGCTTCTTGATCAATCGTCAGGATGTAGTCGTACAGTAGCATAGCTTGACAGGGACGTGTCCAGATCAATCGCTGTCAATCCTTCGAACGGCTAGCCAAACTCGGTCAGACTTACATGTGCTGGCAAGATTGCATAAGGTGTCTCTATACCTACAAAGACAGGTGTAGTCGTCGTCAGCGACAGTACGGGCAATGCTGTGATAGATAGACACTCACTGGGAATAGATGATAGACGTGTACTCATCCGCCGACATCGTGCCAGACATCTTCAATTGGATGCCAACAGCAGGCGATCAGGACGCAGTAGTAGTGTGCGGATCACTGGAATCGCTCAGTTGTGTACTCAGACGGACAAGGTTTAGGTCAAGAGAAGCGGTATGTAGGACATCATGACTCCGGGCTTATATACTCATGAGGTTGCAGTCAGTAGTGCAGAGACTCCTGGCATCGCGGCATACCCCATGGCCACAGCCAAACATGCGTGCTTCGAAGCGCTGCACCGAGAGCGCCGATCAACGTCATACACGATCTTCTAGTCACCTTCTGACAGTCGGCGGTATGCACACCGCACAGCAAATCAATGCCAGCAATACTACTGGAAGTAGGCTAGCATGCACCGCCATAATTAAACATGAGCGGGCAACCATTCGCAAGTTGCAGCCTTACATGGAGTACAGGGCCGAAGGACTGCCAGTTGGATGGGCGCTGTAAGCGATAGTAAGCAGTTGTTAAGTTCCCAGCGAACGCGCAGAGAACGCTGATCGGTGCTCACTCGAAATTCAATATTGTGTCTCCAAGTTATAGACCGTCGAGGCTACCGAGTTGGGTACTTATGTCAAAGCCGTCGTGGGTGCCTGTACAGTTAGGCTGCGAGGCATGAGGCGATACTTTCGGCGAGGTGTCAGGTCTTCGTCGGCGCATCTAGATCACTGCCTGTCAACGCACGCGGGAGGACGTAAGGAATGGACGGTACTTGATTAGGCAACACAACTTCCGTATACGACTCGCGTCCTGCTCAATGACGACACTCGAACCTCCCATCGGCGTCTTCACTCTTCGCTCTTCACATCTGCACGCTTCCAGAGACGTTTCTGGAGTTGAGTGCGCGTATAAAGGCTACCCTTCCCACCCACGAGGTACCCTTTGCGCCCTCGTCCCCCAACCCCCATCTTGTGGTTCCACCACCGTGGCCGCGCATACATGGCGGGAAGACTTCGCCAACGATGTCACTGGCATCAGTGACTCGCTTTACTTGCCTCGCCCACCCAAGCGCACGCGCTACCTGCGACTTGAAGCTTGGAAGACCCTACGCAATCCTGTGCAAGCTCATAATTTCAACAGCGAGTACATCCACATATCACATACCGACACCGGTCACAGAAGTACAACAATGTCCCTCGGCCACAACCCGTCATATAGTGGCCAACCCGACGCCTTCCCGTTCCGCATGACTTTCTTCGCCGATGCCCTCTCGCTTCCCCCGACCTGCCCGTAGGCCCTCCGCCCACCGGGCTCCCAGGCCATATCCCCGCTCGCGCGTGCTCCGCATTCGCCGCAGCTCCCGCATCTGTATCGCGTCCAGCCTTTCGCCGCCCTCGACCTCCGCCGTGACTGGCGAGCGAGTCGGCGTTGTATCGCTCATGATGTGTCGTCTAGAGGACTGCCCGTCGTACCCACTCCCGCCATACCCATAGTCAAGATCCCCTTCCTCATTCTCGTACGCGCCCTCCTCCCAGTCCTCGACGGAGTCGTAGGGACGTTGTAGAATCGCACGAGGTGAGGAGACGTACTCAGGCGTCATGTAAGACTCTGATGTTGAATCAGATGATGAGCCAGAGCGCTCGCGGCGTACCATCCCGCGCGCATTTAAGCACAGCCGGTTCGCCAGCACGCAAGCGAACGCGACCGAAAAGCCTATGGGGATCTCGATCTCTGTCGCAGTGCCAACGACGAAGACGATTGTGTTCGCGAGGTACGTGGCAAACATCCTGCAGAGACAACGGCGAGTCAGCACTTGGAAGCACAGTGTATGCGCACCAGCTCCGAAGATTCCGCACTCACACGACGAAATACCAGACGCTGTCCCTTATGAGGGCCACCACAAGCCTGCGCCCATTCTGGAAGAGCGTTGCGCCGGCGCGCGTGTGGTGCATGTGAACGAAACGGCTTACCGCGAGCGCGCAGAGAACGCACTCGGAGATGAGCATGGGAATCCAGAACGCATATGCAGATGCAGAAAGGCCCGACGCCGCACAATACGGTGTGGGGTGCGTTGGGAAGGGATGTGCCGTCGCTGTGACCAGAGAAGTGTTTGGAAACTCAACAAGATGAAGCGAAGAGATCGACCATGCACGGACGCACCAGTTATTTTTGCGAGAAGGCTTCCCATTATACCCGCGCTAGCTGCAAAAGCGACGAGCGACGTGCAGGCCATGAAGACGAGCGCGCGCTTGTTGAGGAAGTAAAGGGCATAGAGCCGAAGGAGTAGAATGACTGTAAGACAGGTGAGCGTCACGTTGGCGAAGACACAAGAGCCGGGAAGGCCAGCGGCACAAGTACGAGGTGCACAGATGGGGGGAAGGAGACACATACGCTCGGCGATGATGAACGAGGTAACGCCCGTCCAACCTTGCCATCTGTACCAGTTGAGGCCTGCGTGCTGCGTCAGCTGATTCTTCTGCGTAGGCTTCCGTCAAGATATGTACAACTGCAAAGCGATTAGCAAAGATTCACTGCCGGGTCTATGATAGGACCTACAACTGTATGTCTTGGTGAGCAACGATGATCAAGGTGACCAGTGTTCAAAACGACTCACTGAATCACTAAGATAATCGCTGAAGAGGGCTACAGGAAAGGACCATCGTGACCATCAGCGACGGGTTTTCATGACGGATAGGCGCGTTCCCACCGAAATTGTTGAAGCTGTTAGACCAGTTAAGATTTGGTGAGTGACACCGAGGAACGGAGGGCAATAAGGGGCGCTTACATGACTGTAAGGAGCGTGTAGTACCGGTTCTACGGATGCGATATGTGAGGGACGGACGAGACGGCGGGGAAAAAGACTGACAAACAAGAACAGCCATTTCCCAATGGACCATGGTGCGGTCTACGATATTCATGAATCTCACTGATATTTGATTGGGGGCATAACTGAAGCGCACCCAAATCAAGTTGTACTAGCATGGCATTCTTGAGCATCCGCTACCGCAACATGCACTCGACTTCACTCACCTCCTGGTCGAGTGTCAATACTGCAGCCAAGAAAATCAGCATTGGCAACTAGAACAGATGAGCTGGTCACGCACAGTGGTCGAAAATAATGATAGTACTCGACGCCACTGTTCACATCCCACAGGTGAGCAGATCCTGTCAGCTGCTGCGCAGCATGCACTGACATTCTGAGTACCGAATCGTCTGCACATCCGAGAGGAACTCGCTCAGGAGGCTGTCTCCCGTTTTGAGCTTGCCGTCCGGCGACATGGTCGTCGCCGTCGCAAGGTGCGCGTGTCGTGTGCGTCGCGGAGAGAAGAAGTGGAAGAAGAGCGCAGACAAGTCTCGCGGACACAACAATAACCCACGTCCAAGCTAACCCATCCACGCCGGCGTCGCAAGTGCAGGGAAGACCGGGGGAAAAAAGGGAGGGCAGCCGCGTCTGCTGCCCCGCCGAATATAGCGCGGCGAAGAGGAAGATTGACGACGATGTCAAATAAGGCTGCGAAGGCGACCGCCCGCGCGCCGGCCCAATGGGCTGGGGACAGCTCACAATACCGCGCGTCATCTGCCCGGTGGCGAGGCCCAGAGTGGAGGTGGGTCGTACACAGCGCCTTCAAGCGCCCATTTTGTCGTCTTCTTTTTCACCGCTGATTGCCTGATCAGGAAGTTTTGCGGCCCCCGGAGCCAGACACGCCGATAGGTTCCAGTGTAGCGGTACTTGGGCGGTACCGATGCGAGCTGCGCGAGACAGCCGTACCGGCAAGGCTCCCCATCTTGTGCTCAGGCTGGCTGTCGTGAACGGTCAGCGGCGTGTATAACATGAAGAAGCTTTCGAGCGGTGGTCCTGGAAAACCTTCCCGAGAAATGCTGTCTGGGCCAGGCAAAATCTCGCGCCCATGGATCGATATTCGCACACCAAGCGCGTCTCGGAGGGGATTACATATCCTCCTGGGCAGTCCTGGATCGCGAAGAGACGGTCGGGGCGACGGAACCTTCTCTGCATGACAACAAACGACATAAGCAATTGCCGACGGCGTTGTCATCGCAGGGGGTACTTCCGCAACGACGATCGGGGGCGTGGCCGAATGGCCTATTCTCAGCCGCACGAACCTATGGAGATATGTAAGTACCGCAGACGGCGTTCCACGGCCAGTCCGCAACCAGTCCGACAAGAGAACATGCCCAAATGTTCCTCCGGTTCGCGGCACGATCGGTGTCTTCGTGATGAGGATGTCAGCGGGAAATTGTGGTCCCAGCGACAGCGCTGACTGTTCCCTTGAATCCGCGGACTGAAGGCATACAACCACGACACTACAAATGCCATGTAGTCGCGGGATCGGAGACTGTACGAAAAGGCATCCACAGGACATATCCAATCCATATACAGCTGATCGAAGCAAGTTGCAGTAGTCCAACAGCAATCACGACGAGCGGGCCTTCGTCCCTAAAACCGATGGTCCTCGATATTGTGTTGGCAGAAATTTGAACTTGGCGACTTCCCAGCGTTATTCAGTTCCCAGTTCGCGATGCATCTCACGGGCAAATTCGGTGGGGTTTGAAACCGATGATAATAGATGTCGACTCGGACGGCACCTGCAAACAAGGGACTTCAGTCCTCCCTCGACAGAAGAAGCGAAGCTAGAATATCGAAGTAGCTGCCTGACAACCATGTCAGGCCAAACTCGTCTTTGCTTCCGCAGAATCAAGAACTGCAGATACGAACTCCGGGAGTTATGCGCCCCGTTCGTGGACATGTACGTCAAGAGGCAAGTTAAGCCGCTTAATCGACAACTTGGAACTCCGCGTCTGCGGGTGAACATTGATAGCTGCCAGCAAATATTAGCACGAACACTACCCAGAAGAATGACTCACTGGACTCTGTATACTGTTCGGCGTGCCCCAGTATCCTGGACTACATAACGCCGGCGGTCGAGGGTTAATGAAGCAGGTCCCGGACCTTGAGGAATCGATGCTCTGGTCGCCGGGCGATCAGGTACCCAGGGCACAGTGTTGATATTGCTCCTGCATCTGTTGGAAACTTCGCAAACACGGATAGAACAGTTAGCATGCGAGACAGACCGTGGGGAGCAGACACACGATGGGTCGCGATATGGTGAATCTTGTCCTAGACGAGCCCGGCGCGACGGAGACAAATCGGAACGACATGGGCGGACTAGACGTCCCTTAATATGGCGTATGCACCTCAAATCTGTTTCCGACAGACGGTCAGTGACGTACTACCTGTGTAGTAGGTCCGTGCTTACCACCGCTCCCAAATCTGGTATCCATATGGCATACCTCGGCGAAGCGACTCTGTGCGCTGGTCAGTCCCTGTCGCGAACTGCACTTAGTGGATCTTCAAAGGGTATGTATGTGTCGGCTTCCAACGGACAGTTCAGAAGGTTCCGGGGCATGGATGATGGGGATAATCCTCAAAATCGGTTCTGCGCGCCACAGGGCGGCGGTCCGCGAGGAACATTTCAAGTTCTCACGCCACAAGCCCTGTACCTCGCCAGGCCACTGGGCAAGGCACCGTGGCACGAGGTTCCTGTGGTTGCGCCGTGGCATCCACAAGGCAACCTTCAGACATCTCACGGTCGCTCCTCGACTTACAGCCATATGTGCAAAGTCTTGCAGGCTAGACGAGCCGCTGCGTGCGATCAGCAGACTCAGAGTACGCGAGTAACCTCAGGCTCCTTCTCCGAGTACTCACATCGAGTTCGCCACTGGGCTTCCAGTTCAACTTTTGATTCGAGATTTCGTGATGTAAACAACGGCGGCAGGGACATTCACCGCTCTCGCGCATTCACATGTTATCTCATCCCATGTCTAGTTATACACGAACCATTTGTCTTCTTTCCCGTCCGTTTGCGTCCCGACATCAGGTCCTCTTTCAACTCGCCTCCACAAAAGCGCGGTAAATGGCCAGCTGGCCATCCCCGCTCGCCAGTAGCTTCACACCAGTCCCAGCCCCGATGAAGAGGACATCGCCTTCAGCAACAACCAGTTTCTCCCCCGCCCACTCCAGTGCGCCCTTGCCCTCTGTCACGATAGCGATGCTTGGTCCCTCGATTGGCGGGTGCACCTCCGTCTCGCCGCTCGGGATCAGCACCTGGAGGACGCTGAATTCGGGGATGGGTGGGTTGTAGAGCGCCGTGTGTGCCGCGGAGTCGAAGGCGGCGGGCTTGACCATGTGCCGGCTGGCGTCGCCCGCGCCGTACGTGAGTCCGGAGACGAGGTTCGGGATGTCGCGCAGCTTGGGTGTGAGCCCCGCGCGGATCACGTTGTCCGAGGTCGCCATGCACTCCATGATATCTGCGTGCCGCGTCAGTGCTTATTGAGAGAGTTCGTGAGAGGCGATGCTCACCGCCCGACACGTATGCGTGCGGCTCGCCCGCGGCGAGGAAGATCGCCTCGCCCGGCTGCATCTTCACGTAGTTGAGTATGAACGCGCAGAACACGCCGATGTCGCCCGGGAACTGGCTGTTGAGACGCAGGACGAGGTCCTTGACGCCTGCCTCGTCCGCGTTTGCGCCGCTTGCTTCGTACCGCTTCACGAGGTCCGCCAGGCTAGCCTTGAAAGCGGCCTCATCCGCAGTCATCAGAGCGGAGAAGAGGTCCTTCAGCACTGTCTTCGCCTCGGGGCTGGTTGGGTCGGCAGAGGACGCGGCAGCGAGAAACTTCGTGGTGATGGTCTCCGGGATGAGCGCGGCGAACTCGGGCGTCGACGTGAGGTAGGTAGCGATCTGTGACAGCGGGAGGAAACCACACATCGCGGTGAACGGCGTGAGGGCAAGCGCCATCTCAGGCTTGTGGTTCGCATCTGCGGGACGTGCTCGCGTCTCAGCGGGATGTGTTTCCCCGACGGGGACTAGTAGCAGAATCGCACGACGCGCCTTTGTAGACGTTCGGCTTCTCCTTGTGCAGCGCCTCCGCCGTCTTCTTGTCCGGGTGCGTCTGTATGCTGAGCGCTTTCTCGATCGCGAGCACCTTGAAGAGGAAGGGCAGGTTGCCCTCTTCCGCACCTGCGTCGCGGAATCGCGAGACAACCTTCGGGCCCATGAGCTCCGGATGTGCGGCGAGGTGTTCCGCGAGCGTAATATCCGCGCCTGCTAGTCGCGAGGGTCCGTTTGGATGAGTACCCATCCACAGCTACGTAACTTGTCAGCGATGGAGAGTTCTGACATGCCCTGCGCAGAAATACCTCAGCGTACGGAGCTTTCTCGTCGAGCGAGAACCCGGGTATCTTCGCTGCTGCCGCATATTGCGCTACTTTGGAGGAGAGCCCAATCTTCCCCCAGTCGTACTTCTGCGTCGTAGGCACAATCTTGAACACTGGTAAGTGCGACATCGTGAACAACCAGAAGTCGAGAAGGATGGACAACCGACGCGATAGCTGTTGGCCGTGCTGATATATGGCTGATTTATACCTGGGAACCACGAAAGTGTTTTGCGTCGCGGACGGCCCGGAGAACCTGCGGAGAACCGTCGAATGGAGTGACGCACTGGGATCGATCGTAGATCGTACGATGCTGGAGTCGAACGTGCCGTCGTGCCAGTATTTAGGGATTTAAATGAAATGAATACCACGCGGTAAGTATATGTCCTCGCAATAATGAACGTGGGAGACTCCTTGTGGTAAGTACGTACGTACGCCACCAGGTTCTTAGGAGGCAACTTATTCCACTTATTACCTCGACCCAGGCTCTGTCTCCGCTCTTGTCTAACGGGAACGCGACAAGGAAAAATCAGGATATTCTCTCTGCCAAGACTGTACGAAGGCTGAGTACAAGGAAGTCCGTTTGCAGTGAGATAATGTTTAATCTGTATGCGAACCGTGCGACTGACAGATTGCTCGCCCCAGGAAGAAGCATTTCTTCGCGGAAATGTCGATGCATTTGTCTGGTCAGATTCCTCCAGAAATCTGGCAGATAGTTCTCAGATATCTTCCGCAGTCCACGACACGAGAATGCCTTTTTGTCTCCAGAGGTTTTCACGACCTCGCCGCTCGCTCGCTCTTCTCGACACTCCGTATTCAGTTCGGATCCTGGCAGTTCATCTACGGTGTCCCTATCACTGTACCCATACGGAGTAGCGGGCAGCGGTCGTGCGCCGCACTGCTACGCATCATCACTGATCCCGTCTTCGCCTCTTATGTCAAACATCTCTACATACTCGCATTCGCAACCAATGATGCGATATTCGAGTTATGTAAGCGAGTATCGTTCCTTGCATTGCTAGCGGTGCTCATAGTCCGAGGAAAGGCTGTCTTACGAAAGCCATCAGCGCTTTACACAATCTGCGCACCTTCGTGTGGTACACTAACACCACCATCACAACCATGATCCCAGACACCGAGCTCCTGGAGACACTGGCGTCGACATGCACCAACCTTCGCGAATACGACCTGCCGTGAGTGTCAACATTCTTCTAAACGTATATTGCTTGTCACGATTATTACTATTCTCAGGATTCAGTCTTTGGATGCGCTGCACGCTCTCAAGCAATTGGCAGCAACGAACATTGCCCTATATGACGCTCAGCGACAACCCTGGGATGTCGACCCACAGGCGTACGACACGTATCGTTCGCGCTTCGCATTGCTCCTTGAGGCCCGCAGAGGATCATTGGCTAGGCTCACCGCCCCTAGCCAGGCGATTTCGGAGTGTCCGATACATATCCTGCAGGAGTTGAGTGATCTGACGATCGACGACGCCTGCCATCTCGGCAACATCACCCTCCTTTTTCATCACTGCCACGAGCGGCTCGAGTCCCTGCAAATTGTCCTCTACTGCCCGGGTGATTCAACGGATCTCTTTGCTGCTCTAGCGGCAAACCCCAACGCGCTTCCTCACCTCACGCACCTGAAGCTCTATTCGCCTTCCGCGAATGAAATGGAGCGGAGGGCGTTTGGGGGCTTTATTCAGACGAAGAAGAAACTACGGTGTCTGGACTACAATGATGAACAAAGCACCATCGATGACTTATCTCTTGTCATGCAGTCACTACCGGACTTGGAAGTGCTAGGCATTCATCTCGCATTCCATGTCAACGGAGAGGCCCAGCTCTGCGCTTTGAAGCGTGCAATCCCTGGAAGCTTAACAGCGTTACGTCTCTGGCTTGACTACAGCGACTTGGACCAACACTGCTCGTGGATTGATCTGGTACGCACTACCTCATCGCTGTCTCATCCAGTGTGATACTCATGGTCTTCTCCAGTGGACAGGCCTCCCGAAGCTCGTCTTCACCCACATCGACGACAACAAGCATCATCCGATCGTGGAAACGCTCGAGCTCGCAACCGCGTGCACGTCTCTTAGGCTCGTAGGCCATGGTCCGTGCTTCCGCGAGGTAGAGCGTATGAACGACGGAGTTACGCTCAGCAACCCTTGGTCTCAGACTAAAGTCGAGTTCCGGACGGCCGCTGACTTTGGCAGTCGAGACTGGGAGTGGCTGATGCGGGACTATATACCGCCCGAACACGTTCGTCGGATTTGAAGTGTGATGAGTATGGTGTTGACATATGGAACAGCGTCGCTGAGGGACATGATAATGTGTGTTCGAGGTATCACAGCATACAAATTGTCGAGTAGTACTTCGAAGACTACGAAAATGTTTTTTTTTTTTTTTTTTTTTTTTTTTTTTGGAGGGCCGTTACGGACGTCCGCAGGTGACTATTGGTCATCCCGGATCATCCAGCTTGCGTATGAGTTTCCCCATAAGCGCCAAACCAGGGTGAAAAATGCCATTTACGCACGATTTAACAATCAGTGTGGGGCTCATCAGTCCGGCTCGAGGTCGACTCGTAGTGCCGGTGTCCTACCCACTAAAAAACCCGTGTATTTCGTCCAGTCGTCCGGGAAAGCCGCTTCATCTTGCAGCACTCCGTTCCATGTCGCGTGGACTAAGTCCCGTGTCAGCGCAGAGTTCCCATACTTCTTCTTCGCAGACTCAACGTCCAGCGCCAGCCGGTTGTTGAGAGCGTATTGTAGCTTAAATACAACCAGTGTTGTGTGGTGTTCCCAGTTCTCATCGTCGGCATGACCGATCACTCGCTCACACCGTAGTTTCCAGATGAGGTGGACTGCCTCAGATATAAGTATTCGCCAGAGTCTCGTTGCTCCCTGGCGCAGGCGGCCTTTATCGTCCTTCCATTCTTTCAGGCCTAGGGCGAGGACGTCCACAAGGGAGAGGTCCGTCCATTGGGCACGTTTCTTCGCCCATACGGCACAAACCAGGTCCCATATCATGGCCTGGCCGGTCGCCAGACATTCAAAAAGTATGTGTTGTACGGATTCTACTGCTCCACAGCGCTGACATTGTGCCCGTTCTTCATATCCGTGAATCTTCATCCAGTACGGACCAACTTTCAGTCCGTTATGCGTGACCTTCCACAGGAAAAGAGCCTACTGAGTAAGATTTGACGTTTCGAACGGTAGACCCGGAGTGAGATTCGGCCGTCTAAGACGGTGCGGCCGGCGCCGGCCGGAGGGGTCCGGGTCAACGTTGCAGACGGTAGCGTACCAACGTTCCGGCCGCAGGGCAGGCCGGCCGGATACGTCTCGTCCCCAACGTTCCGGCCGGCCCTCCACCCTGCCCCTGCGTCCCCCAGCGGTGCACCCGGAGCATCCCATCCCCCGTTCCAACGTGCCGGCCGGAGGGCTGTCCGGCCGGGCACCTCTCATCCACAACGTTCCGGCCGGCCTGCACCCTGCCCCTGCGTCCCCCAGCGGTGCACCCGGAGCATCCCATCCCCCGTTCCAACGTGCCGGCCGGAGGGCTGTCCGGCCGGGCACCTCTCATCCACAACGTTCCGGCCGGCCTGCACCCTGCCCATGTGTCCCCCAGCGGTGCACCCGGAGCACCCCATCCCCCGTTCCAACGTGCCGGCCGGAGGGCTGTCCGGCCGGGCACCTCTCGTCTCCAACGTTTCGGCCGGCCTGCACCCTGCCCCTGCGTCCCCCAGCGGTGCACCCGGAGCATCCCATCCCCCGTTCCAACGTGCCGGCCGGAGGGCTGTCCGGCCGGGCACCTCTCATCCACAACGTTCCGGCCGGCCTGCACCCTGCCCCTGCGTCCCCCAGCGGTGCACCCGGAGCATCCCATCCCCCGTTCCAACGTGCCGGCCGGAGGGCTGTCCGGCCGGGCACCTCTCATCCACAACGTTCCGGCCGGCCTGCACCCTGCCCATGTGTCCCCCAGCGGTGCACCCGGAGCACCCCATCCCCCGTTCCAACGTGCCGGCCGGAGGGCTGTCCGGCCGGGCACCTCTCATCCACAACGTTCCGGCCGGCCTGCACCCTGCCCATGTGTCCCCCAGCGGTGCACCCGTAGCACCCCATCCCCCGTTCCAACGTGCCGGCCGGAGGGCTGTCCGGCCGGGCACCTCTCATCCACAACGTTCCGGCCGGCCTGCACCCTGCCCATGTGTCCCCCAGCGGTGCACCCGTAGCACCCCATCCCCCGTTCCAACGTGCCGGCCGGAGGGCTGTCCGGCCGGGCACCTCTCGTCTCCAACGCTCCGGCCGGCCTTGTACAGCACCGGCTTACCGCTAGAATTGAGCCCTGGATCAGGCAAGCCAAAGGAACGTCGGCTGGTTGGACGATGCGTCAACAAATGGATGGCAGATGATAATATTATCTCCCATCAATGTTGATAAGTAGTGATCATGCAGCGGGTCAGCCATCCTTTCGAGTCCTTATCTGGGCCATGAGGAAGCCACATGCTATACACAAGGTAACCATGAGGCCGCTTTTTTTCAGGGACGTGCATCCGGCGTTGTCTGGGGACTTGCGACGTCGCTCATACGACTCTGCATCAATCCCCACCATGGTCACAGTATCCCAAGTGCACAACCAGTACTGCTCGTATCTGGAGGCATTGTACCTCTACTTCCTCTCGGTGCCGGCATCGCGCCCCGGCGCCGCTCCGCTTCCCGGACTGCTCCTCGACGTCTATCTGGTTCGCCAGGCCAGGCGTGCAGCGCAGATGCTGGCCGACGCGTACAGGAATCGCCGTGAGCACTCATCAATCGTTCGCCTACATGCTCATCCACTCATTCACCAGGCAGGGACTGTACAGTGGGATGCGTCGACTCATCCATGCACTGTACCGGACGATGATGAATTGGCCGCAGTGCAATACGAGGACTGCCAGGATCCGCTTACCATCGCTGACAATCAGGGCCGGGTGCTGATGTGGCACCTTCCCGGCGTGATCACGGAGGTCTTCCAGGTACGCCAGAATACATATGTCCACCGCCAACTGTCTATGACCGAGTACAAGAGAGCGATATGGCACGCCACAATCGGTCTCAATCCACTTCTCTCCCACAATCGCCCCAAGGCGAGTGCAAGCTGGAGGGAAAATATCGAGAATTTCCGGGAGCCGCAGGAGGGGGACGACCTTAAGCCGGCGTGTGTCGCGTTTTCGCCGGGGTGGTTCTGGCTCGGACACGCTGTACGTCTCCGGATAGACTTCCCGAATTGTTCGCTCAAAGTTTAGCAGGGCGCCAACGACGTCCCACTGGTCTCTCGCTTGCTCACCGATCCGAACACCGGCCCCGCCGGTCACATGTGGTTAGACCAGATGGCCCATCCGCATATCATCATATCCGGCATGCTGCGCATCATGCATCCGGATTTGTATGACGCCGGTCGTGCCTCTATTGAAGCTCTGCGAAGCGACCCGGACCGGGCCAGCATTGTAGATTTATGGCACAACCCGTTCAATGCCCTTTCGGTAATCACAAACCGAGCGAGCCCGGTTCATCGGGACATGCTGTCTCCGAAGGAGTGGTACGACATCCTGATGACGATTGGTGGCGATCCGAGCAGTACATCAAGTTTCCGACTTTGGGTCTCCGACTTCCTTACAAAACCGGAACGGTCACCGCATTCTCGGGCACTCGCCTCCCCCACGATGTTCCACAGGCGTCGGCGGAGCGGATATGTGTGGCATACTTTATGCGACGCAATGTACATCGCTGGCTGGGATGCCGGACGTGAGTTGGCGGAACACTTGGGAGTGAAGGTACTACGAAAGCGGGATATGTGTTGGGCTGGGGGGGAAATGGGTTTTCTCGTTTGGGCACTCGTAGTGTTTAGGGTTACAGGACCAGTACTCAACCACGAGTCCAAGTTACAAATGTGTGCACTTCACTAGCCCCCGACATACACATCGTTGACGGGCCGAGACTGAGTTTCTTCGGGCCGGGAACACCGCGTATCATCTCAGCGAAATGTGCAAGTCTTCATTGTAAGCAAGCAGTGGGAGGAATACATGAATGGAACTTGGGTGAAACGACACAAATTCTACACTACTCATTCACCAGCCTGAGTGACCCGGAAATGAGACGCCACTGCCGGGGCCCTTGGAGTCATCCCGCGCTGCCAGGCTTCCCACTCTGCCGCATTCGCTCGGGCGGCAGCGTGCCAGAAGTTGAGCTCCGCCTGGATATAGATATTAATTGTCTGCATGGCCCCTCCAAGTTGCTTGAACCACTTGAATAGATCGTTCGACATGCCTCCCGGCATCATTTCCGGGCTGAGGGGCGGGGGTTCGGGAAGCGGGGGAGATATGCCCGGCTGATTTGCTCGGCACGAACAGTAACTCCGTCCTACGACACAAATGTGCATAAGCAGAGCACGAGAACGCAAATGGTGGTGAAATTGTCTTACACGCAACTTCTCTAACTCCAGTTGCTGCTCGAGACGGCGGTATTGTTCTCTCGACGCTCCGAGCTGCTCGGCGATGATCTGATCCATGCTGCGCTGGCTTTCACGCAGCTCCTGCAGAACTGCTTCCGGAGTGTTGCTTTCCGGCAGGGCGGGGACGGTTTGCGGGAGTTGATCTTCCGGTGGCTGGGATTAGCATCACTGGAAACTTGTGCTTAGACCGAAACACTTTACCGTTGTGCTCGCCGGAAGGAGTGTCGCTGGTTCCGGTGGTAGCGGGCGCCCCACTTTGCCCTGGTGCGATGCCGGATACAGCCTCGATCACATTCGTGACAATGGCCAAGTCTTTGCTTCCCCGGGGTGCCACAATCTCGCAGTAAGTGGTCATTGCTTCTGTAAGACCATACGTAGCGGCAACCTCTGGCTTCAACATCTCCTGGAGGCCGATCATGAGGGCAGAGACCGACTGGTTTTGTCGTATGTTAGCTGCACGACAAGCAAACGATACCGGGGCAGCTTACGATGCCCATGAGAAAATTGTTAAGGGCGCCGGGCAGCGCAGGATTCTGCTTGGCCTCGGCGAGATTTTTGAGGGCCTTCGGGATCATGATGTTTCTTTGGCTGTCAGCGAGGAGTTCGGCGAGCATGGTGTTCATTGTTGTTGAGCAGCTCGGTCCAGACAACGCGGATAGTGTACGATACAGGAGTAGGTGTAGACAACATGCGAGTGCGAAGCGTTATCATCAACTGATCGCCGATGCTGAGCACGTGATTACATTCGGGGAGACATGCCTTCTTGGGTATAGTCTGCTCGGCACGTGTGGCACGTTGCCGACAGGCCATTTCGCAGCCCGCCTTCTGTAATGGTAACTGTGATATTTTACCCCCATCACCTTCCTCAATCACACCAAGCTCTTATTTGTGTTGACTTGCCATATGGACATGGTGCGTTCTCATTGGTCCGCACCTATCCCACCGCGCGCATTGACTGGCATTGGCAGTCTTTCCGGCTCGAAGCCTTTCCTTTCCTCAGCTGGGAATTGCTTCCATTCGCATTGTCCACCCCGTGAGTGCTTCCCACGGTTCAATGTACATCAAGATTGTGACATTAATATTTAGTTATGCCGAAGTGGTGCCCGAGCGGCCACACACATATTCGATCAGGCGATATCTGTGTGGACAGATCGTCATGTCGGTGACGTACGAGAGCAGCGAAATGTCC
This sequence comes from Fomitopsis serialis, assembly GCF_022376445.1. Classification (NCBI taxonomy): domain Eukaryota; kingdom Fungi; phylum Basidiomycota; class Agaricomycetes; order Polyporales; family Fomitopsidaceae; genus Fomitopsis; species Fomitopsis serialis. The sequence continues at coordinate 12,381 of NW_025955325.1, read as the reverse complement.
CTTGACATTTCCGGGATTGATGCCAGGCTGGAAAGGATTATGTTGCTGTTTGATGTGGTGGAGGCGCGGGATGGAATGTTGATGGATTGAGTCCTTGGTTCCAAATGCTTACACATGTACTCCTGCTGTCGTGCTTTCAGTTGCTCCAAATGAGCCAGGATGATCACCGAACTCCCATTACTTGGCATGCGACATTGCAGGATGCCATCCCGGGCAAAAGTACATTTCATGTCCTTGTATGAATTACCAGAGCACCGACAGTCCCTCTAAGATACGACTTTCCTCTGCCAAGGCCACGCGGGCACTATGTATACAGGCATACGACATTGCGGCCAACACCTCGTTCACCTAACCCGGGCCGAGTATTTGCCTGGTCGCTCGGCCCGAGCTTTTGAAAGAGTGCTCGGACCGAGGATTTGGGAAGTGCTCGGGCCGAGAGTTGGGCACACAACTGAGACCTTGAGTTCTCAACGTTGCTCGGGCCACGAGCATGCCTGATACCTCGCGCCGAGAGTTTGGACTGGTGCGCGGGCCGAGTGTTTCGTCATATTCTCGGGCCGGGAGTTCGGACTTGTGCGCGGGCCGAGTGTTTGGTCATATACTCGGGCCGGGAGTTCGGACTGGTGCGCCGGCCGAGTATTTGGTTACACTCTCGGGCCGGCACTTCGGGCAAGCATTCGGACTCGGAGCTGGGACCATGGGGCCTGACAGCTCGTCACAACCCTCGGAATATGTAGACTGTGTAGCCGGGTAGGTGGTACGATTACAAAGTAAATTTCTATCCTACCACTACATCACGACATTCGGCTCCAGGTACAGATCCCGCCATGCCACCTTTGCATCTTCACGCAGGCGATCAAACAGTGCACCTTGAGCTCGGCAGTGCTGGGAAAATCCTGGGTACTCGGCATCGGTGTTATTGGTCGCTAGTCCTCGCCACCGGCATGCTTCGTGGTCAAAGTATCGGCACACGGAGTCAAGCTCCCTGCGCAATATGGCGGCTTCTTCCTCCAATCTGTCGACCTTTGAACGGGCATGGAACCACTGTACCCTGTGAACTATGCGCAATGTCAGCGAGTTATTCAATGCCGCACCGCCGTCTCACGTACTGATTCCCAACTCGTCATTGCTCCGTATGTCGCCACCGACGTTAACATTCCATATCCACGACGGGGACTTGTGCCGTTGGCCGGCCTTGTTGGGCTCAGCAATGGCGGTTACTGTCTTTAGATCGTCTGGGGTGAGCTGCTGATATTTAGCTTGATCCTCTGCAGACACGCCGAGCACTTGCATGGCCGCTCGGGCCCGGCGATAGATTGCGGCTTGAAGCTGTACAGCTCGGTCGAGTTTACCCAACTTGGTGAAGGATCGGGTGCGCTTCTTATTGCCATCTTTCCTCCCGTGCCGAATGGTTGTCTGGAACTCAAACGATTTCTTGCCGATGAGAATCCGAAGCTGCTGCAAGGCATCATTTGCTTGTCCGCGCCGCAGAGTGAGCTCGTGCGCGGCCAACCGTTGCAATCCATTGGCGGTAAGAGCATTCCGCGTGAAATTCGAAGGTAGCCCGAGTTTCGTATGTTCCGCCGCCTTCACTGGGTATGGTGCGGGCGGTTTACTGGGAAAGATGGACCATGGATTGTTCGCATGTGCTGGGGGATCGTTGGGATCGTCTTCCCACTCCGCAGCCGAGTCGTCATCCACTGCTTCCTCCTCTGCCACGCCCCAGTCATGCCTTCGGTGAATTGCAGCCGCTCGCCGGTGGAACCGCCGGATCTGACTCTCGAGAGGCTTCCTGTGTTTGGCCAGCTTTAACTCTTGAGCCCCCGTCACAGTGGCGCCCATCTGCTTTATATCTTTCTGGATTGCGAGTCTGCAGCAGGGCGATCAGAATTAGCTCGGAAAAGGAGGTCAAAGCACTGACTGTTGCTCTTCAAGCTTAAGGCCATCGGCAATCCAGTCCGCTGTGCCAACGCGGTCCCCGCCCTCACCCTCTTCTTCTGCAAGCTTTATCTGAAGTTCGAGCCGCGAGGGCACTGTGACCAAATCAGACCAGAGCTCGGCATGGAGAGCAGAGTGTACCAACTAATTTGTTTCTTCGCTTGATACCTGTCCATTACCTTCACATCCCGCAGCCTTCGTCGTTGTACTATCCTGAGTTCCCTCCTCCACTCTCCCAAAATGTCGGCATCGACACTGGCCTCCTTTGCGGTGAGGTCGGCCTTCATGTCGGCCAGCAGTGGCCGATTGGCTTTGATTTTCTTCTCAGCGAAGCCACTGTCCTCCGTCAGCCCAATGTGTGATGCCACAATCAGCTAGACCATACCCATGGTGATCATCTTCTTCCAATTCCAATTGTTCATGTGCCGGTCGAGGGTTTCCTGCCGGTGGGATGTTGACATTGAGCGGGTACTACCCGACACGGGATTGATCCCCGACCATTGGGTTTCGATGATCTCGCCGTCAGCTTCCCCGGCCCCCTCGGTGAAGGTGAGAGAGTGCCGGAGCTCGCACTCCGCCTTGTGACCGTGAATGTGAAAGAGGCCAATGCACTTGTATAGGACGAGGCCCCCCGGCATTTGAAGATAAGGATTGTCGTCAAATCGGTCATGGAGATGGACGTGGTACTGGCACATGATGTCGTATGATACATAGACGTGCCCAATACCTCTCGAGCGGTAGCCGAGAGCATTGGACAGGGAGTAGTCATCAGGAAAAACTCATGTGTCTTGAGAGGCTCTCAAGTAGTCTAAAGTAATAAAAGGCAGAAAGACAAGTCATTTACGTTTTGTTCTTGGGAAAGACTTGAGAGTTAGCAAAGCTGCATTCTGGACTTGAGTATGAGACCATAAGTATTACTTGTGCTCTTCTCACCAGTCCTAACGTCCCAGCTTGAATGCCTTGACCAAGTCATTCATGACATTACAATGGAAGTCTTATGTGCTTATTCTCAAGGAGCTTTTACTTTTGGGCTTGAGACCAAGCTCTTAATTCTTTCAAGCAATGCCTATTAATTCCACTGATCCCTTATATTCATTCATTCACGCTTCTATAGTTGGTACAACATTGATATACATGCAGCAAAAGCACAACAGGCTCGATAGCAACGTACTACAAGCACACAGCAACGAATGCGAGACAACGTACATAGTAGATTGTTACCTCCAAGGATGTGGGGTATAGTAGACGCGAGTAGATATTGGTAATCTGAAAATAAAAACAATTTAGGTGAGTGCCCAGAGCGAAGATAAATGAGCTGTCGTACCCTTGGAGTTCAGACAGCTGGCGTAGGCGATCAGGGGTGGGCAGTATCGGCGTTCAGAGCAGGTTCGTTACCTGTGTGTCGCAACGTCAGCCCTAGAAGACATAAGAGTATCAGGCATATACTCGCGCTCCTGTCCCTCTGTGCCCGCTTGCTCTCCGTCGCTGCTCACACCAGGCTCAGCTGGAAGAACCGTCTTGCTCGAGGACGCTGTGTCGTGCAAGCTTCCATCAGTCATAGCTATACTGTCGTACACTGTTTGCTTACCCTGCGCCCCACTGGTTCTCCCCTTTGACGATGTAGGTTTGCCGGCGGACGAGGGCTTCGCCGCGGTACTCGACGATGACACCGGACCCGCGTTCGAGGACGAGGGGGCGGTGGGCGCCTCGAGCACCATGTCCTGGAGCTTCGTCCACTTAACGAAGTCCTCCCCGTCGTCCTGGTCCGAATCTTCCTCATCATCGCCTTCAATTCTGGAGCTGTGAGTATTCTATCAGTAAGTAACTATTGCCTACGTCTGAAACGCAGAGCACTCACCTTATACGAGCCCACAATTGCTTCTTCATGTCAGCGTAGTAGTCGGGCGCGTTCTTCTGCGTAGCTTCGAGTATTGACATCAGATCGTCCCACCTAGCGACCGGTCAATACATCACTGCTTAGAGGAGTGTAGAATGACTTACTTTGGTGCGAAGGCCCTGTTGGTGAACGCTACTTGATTCCCGAAAGCTATCTCGCTCAACGCAGCATCTATCTAATGACGTTGCGATAATAAGCACAGTACAGAAAACACATCGCAACAGGAACCTACCGAGTTGCAGACCAAAGCGATGAGATTGTCTGGGACCGCGCTGAAGCGGTCGACAGGCACGCCTGTGGCATGACCCTGGAACCACTGCTGCACGATTATCTCCGAGATTGCAGGATGCCTAAACAGAAGCTCTGACTTGACAGAGCATTTCTGCACGCCTGGATTAGCGGGTATCACGACGCAACAACACGTCGGAAACACGTCTAGTGATAGAGTACGTACCTCCTTGTCTAGCTTATCCTTCGCGTTCCAGATAATCCTCATGTCACCGAACACGAAGTTAGGGATCTCACGCTTGCCACCCTTGACCTTCATCAGGTGAGTTTTGAGGAGCCATTGGGCGAGCGATATCCGTTGCTGAACCGACAGGCTGTTCAGCCCGTACGCGTGTTCGACCACGCTCTTCGCTTTCTTCTTTACGTCGAATCGAAACTGAGAGGCGACCGTCCAGACCTGCCGAGAATGAAGGTTTAAGATATTTTTGAGACCCACGACGTAACTCACCACTGTTTGGACATTCTTTCTCAGTGTATCTCCCTCGTGCCCCTTCTTATCCTGCACTTCGTTATATGCGACCCGCATACTCTTCACCCTCTTGCCGTCCTTGTCGCGCATGTCACGAGCCTCCTTCAAGGCAGTGACGACGAGCTGCATGTTGTCCAGCAGACGGGAACTTGCCACAGAGGAGTCGCTGGTCCACGCGTTTTTGAGTGCAAGGCGAAGCCGGAGGAAGTTCTGAGCAGCGGTGACAAGTGGACGGATATCAATGGGCAGGTCTGCAGCCTTGACGCGCGCTCGAGCCTTTACTTGAGAGCCCTTCCCTTTACGGTGTTTCTTCACGTCCTTCGTAGACATCTCCTACACAATGCGTCTGTACGTCAACGCTTCGAACGAACGCAAGTACCACTTACCACCACATCATCCGAGTCATCCACGCCGTCCTCATCTGCTCCCTGCACCGAGAACCGGGAGCCACCGTCATCGTCCGATGATTCGAGCTCGTCCACCTTGTCATCGTCATCTTGCTCATCTTCCGAACTTGAAGCGACTGTCTTGGACTTGGACGTATTCTTGCCCTTTCATCGACAAACACGTCAGGTTCTCAAGTCCGTATAACATACAATACTCACCTTTGTAACGCTGATCTCCACGTACGCCTTCTTCTTACCGCGCACAACATCCTTCCCCTTTCCCACCTGCCTAGACCTATCCTCCTTCTCTGCCGATCCCGAGCGAACAGACACGTTCTCCTGCTCCGAGGCCTCCGGGCTTTCAATGACTACGGACTTCTTCGACGCGGGCTTTTCTTTAGCCTTGCCCTTTGCTGGAGTGCGTTAAGACACCAGTGTTAGTAGTGATACACGCAGCTCCTGATGCGATGTGACTTACGGGCGATAGCTTGTGCGATGCGCTGCTCTTCCTCGGTCAACGGGGCATCTCCCTTCCTCGTGTCCGGCTCGGGATTCTTCAACCGCCTGTAAGCCGGCTTAGGTTTAGCTCATTTCAAACATACATCAGTATTAGTTAGAGCTTCTGAGCTTATGAGATTGCACGTACGCCGAGCAGGAGGAGAAGGGCTCTCCATGCGAATGTCCAGCTCACTACCGCTGTCTGGACTTCCTTCATCGCCACCGCCCTCGCCATCGCCCTCGCCCTCGCCATCGCCCTCGCCATTGCCATTGCCATCGCCCTCGCCATCGCCATCGCCCTCGCCATCGCCGCCGGAACCACGAGCTTGCCTTGCTTTCTTACGGGGCTGTTCCTCATGTTCATCCTCCGATCCTTGTTCTTTGCGAGTCATCTCAGCCGTCCTCTTGCGCACCCCTGAGTATAGATTCATTCATCAAATATTTTCAACAGCCGTGCAGAACGCACTCACCCGCCTGATGTTCCTCGTCCTTACTCTTTTTCTGAACTGACTGTCTCCTGAGCAACAGCTCGAGTTGCTTCTGCTCCTTCGCGGACAGCGGGGCCTCGCCGCCTGATTTGGAAGCCGCCTTGCTCGAATTTGGCGTCTTGGTTACCTTGTTGGTCTTTCGAGCCCGCGATCCTGTCGCTTTCGCCTGAGCGGTGAGTTTCTTCGAGTCGGCGGAGCGAGTTCGCGGAGACATGGTGCCAGTCCAAGATCAGAGAGAGATGAACAAGCCCAGCGAGCAGAGGAGGGAAAGTGCGAACGTTGAAGTCACGACGCGGCGCCGAGCAATCGGGCGCTGAGTTGCGGTAAGCCGTTGCCCGAGGAGGTCCGCGCAAGATCACGGGAGTACGACGTTGTCCGTGAGTTGAGTTTATTGCCGCAAGACCAGCATGTCTTTTAAGAAAGAAACACACGTTCATTTACTTAACTATCTGACTCTACATGTCAACAACACTCATTACTTCTACGTTAGTGGAAATAGACATTGGAAGCCCAGCCGTTCCTATCGCTTTCTGCCCAGCGTAACATCTCACGGTCCGTATGTAGCACTATTGAAGCCCGTCGCCCCTTGTAATGTAGATTAAAATGTGTGAGTTTGCATGAAGGAAAAATAACGAAATGGCCGTGACGCAGCGGTATGACGAGGCCTGCTTCGTGCAGGCACAACTCGCCGCCCTCGAAATTGCCAACAGCAAGGACGACACAGACAGTGTCGTCCTTGCTGTCTCTGTGGGCGTAGGTTGCAACGTTGACGTTGATGACCAAACCCACGAACGGGTTGACCAGCGACTGCTGGTGGTTAGGGAGGATGCTGGCCGTTGCCTCGAGATGACGGTATACGCCTGGAAGGATCGTCTGCACCTACTCGTACTAGATTAACACGTTCACAGTACCAGTAGAATACGGAAATTGAGCTTACCTTAGTATCTATCCAGCTGAACACATCGCCCAGAATGCGCTCCATTGCCTGATAGATGGGCTCATGGACCACCATATCTTTGGACGGCAGTGATGTCAGTTAAAGTGGATTAACAAGGGTACTTAGAAGTACCTTAGGTCAGATTAACTTGGTACACTAATGTACTTCCTAATCCGTGATCCAGTATTGATCCAGGATTAGCAAACTGGATTTAGAGGATTAGAGTTTGGATCAGTGTCATTAATCCTGGGCTAATCTGGGTGGATTAATACCAGCTAATCTGATTAGGCTACTGGATTAACTGATGATTTAAAGTGGATTAAGAAAATAAATGGCACCAGCCAGGATTGAACCCCTGACCTGATGAAATATTACATAATCACCTATTTGAGTCGGACTCTCTGCACTCTAACCACTTCACCATATGGTTGTTATAAACCTAGAAACACAATGCTATATGACACATTCTCTGAATGCTGGACTTAGACATATTCTGGCCCTCTGTTACTGTGCTCTGCACATACCTGGTTAATCTGCAGATTAGTACTGGATTAACACAAGCTGATCTTTCTGGATTAGTGGTGCTAATCCTCAGTCCCATCTGGTCTTAGATCAGCTGTGTTGCTGCATGGATTAACAAAGTTAATCCAGTGGATCAGAGCATACTGATCCAAATCTCAGTGGTGGATTAGTGTACTCTAAATCTGATCTCAAAACTGGATTAAGTGTAGATAAATCCTGGTCTCAGAATTGGTTTAACTGTGAGTGTAATCTTGGATTAGAGATTTGGATTAGTACAGTTAATCCAGTTTTAAATTCAATTCTGAGATCAGGATTAGAATGTATTGATCCATAATCTATCTACACTTAATCCAGTTTTGAGATCAGATTTAGAGTACACTAATCCACCACTGAGATTTGGATCAGTATGCTCTGATCCACTGGATTAACTTTGTTAATCCATGCAGCAACACAGCTGATCTAAGACCAGATGGGACTGAGGATTAGCACCACTAATCCAGAAAGATCAGCTTGTGTTAATCCAGTACTAATCTGCAGATTAACCAGGTATGTGCAGAGCACAGTAACAGAGGGCCAGAATATGTCTAAGTCCAGCATTCAGAGAATGTGTCATATAGCATTGTGTTTCTAGGTTTATAACAACCATATGGTGAAGTGGTTAGAGTGCAGAGAGTCCGACTCAAATAGGTGATTATGTAATATTTCATCAGGTCAGGGGTTCAATCCTGGCTGGTGCCATTTATTTTCTTAATCCACTTTAAATCATCAGTTAATCCAGTAGCCTAATCAGATTAGCTGGTATTAATCCACCCAGATTAGCCCAGGATTAATGACACTGATCCAAACTCTAATCCTCTAAATCCAGTTTGCTAATCCTGGATCAATACTGGATCACGGATTAGGAAGTACATTAGTGTACCAAGTTAATCTGACCTAAGGTACTTCTAAGTACCCTTGTTAATCCACTTTAACTGACAAAGATGTGGACGGATACGGTATCATTTGACGGTAGTTGGTCCTAGAGCGTCCCGACTTGCTCATCATTTGTGGCGGTACGTCCGAGGGCGCGTCGTGGCCCTATACAGACGGCATCGTTAGTGAACGTCAAGCACGGCACAAGTATTCAGACCTTTGTGGCGTGGCGGTTGTACCACGAGAAATGAATAGCTTCAAAGTCGTGCTGTGTTTGCGTCGCAGTGTCCACGTCGTTCAAAGGATCGGTATCGAAGCACACGACCAGCCGCTCCGTCAGATCAGCTGCCATAGCTTCTGACATCGACGTGCAGATCGACGCTACGAGACTGTTGTTTGCGCCTCTGAATGTCAGCACGTCTCTGTGAGTTGTACCTCGTGAGTAATTGCAGCATCACAGGTAACTAGGGCAATACTAGAACTACTGACCTTACAAGTTCTAAGGGTACGCGCACATATGAGTCGTCCCTGATTCTCTTTCCTTCAGAGTACAAACAATCGAGCTGTAAAAGTAGGGTTCAAGTTTGATACGGAATTGAGAATCAATTCACCGCATACCTCAGTCTGGAGACCCTCAAAGCTTGCCGGTTGAACGCAGTTAGACGCATGTTGACGAGCTCGTTCTGTCCAGACAATATTCTTCTCTCTGTCGCCACGCGGTCCTGGATAGCGCTGGTTATCCTCCCGCTGCTCGTCATACTGGATGCGAACCACGATTTCTTCTAACTGCGGAGGGACGGGAGATAGCCTGAGCGGGGAATCGACCCCGTGGTCTGGTAAGTCGAACTCCTGAGGGACGGGGGAGTCGATTGGGGTCAGCGGTGATAACGAGCCAAGTTCGTCGGTTGACGGATATGTGAACGTGTTGCTCGTGTCGCACTCATCGTAGCACGATATCCAGACGCCTCTGTTCCTTGGCACTAGAGAAAACGAGCTGTGAGGGATTAGTATGCCGTGATGACGTACGTCAGTGCAATAGAGAGCTCGATACTCACTTCAGTTTCCAGGAGTCAAATACACGATCCGACGCCTCAAGATGACCGCATAGAGCTGATGGAAGAAACAATCTTGACGCTCCAGCTTGGGGAGCTGGCGGCAGAATACTGATGAGGCTAATTGGACACTGTTCTCGCAGACGGGCTACTGCGGGAATTATGATGTTTTTTACGAGCCGTCCAGTTCTCGAATCTGAACATTGTCTTAGAACAGTCCAGCATGAAGAACATGATCAGCTTACCGTCCGGCCACCTCAGGAGGTTACCGAAATCTTGCGCAATGTGTGCGTTGGCGGTAGCCAGAGGTACCCTGAGATTCTGAGCGGCTACTAGCACCAGCATATAGATAGAACCTGTGCGCGAAGTTTAAGACAAGTATCTAGTCTGTGAACAGAATCGAGCTACACTTACCACCTCCCGCGAGTCGCGCAAACTTCACACCAGTAGTATTCCAGTCCTGAAATGTTCTCTTTTCTGGCGCACCCTCAACGCCTTCGAATTCTCTGCGCCAAATTCCAGCCACCGTGAGCTTGCCTTCGTCCGATTGGCCATCATCAGATTCAAGTATGCTATTCACACCAGAGCCAGTCAACACGAGGAGAAGATACCGTAAAGGTGACGTACCTTGCCACTCTAAAGGCCAGCCTAATGTGGCTGATGATCAGCCAGAAACTCGCTGCCGCGTCCAGCTTGAGGCTGTGCGCGCACCGGGCTACCAGAGAGCGTAGCGATTCATCCTGGCGAACAGGCGACCCCTGCAGCTGCGTCACGTCTGCCTGTACCGCTTTGCACACGTCAAGGAGCTTCGCATCGTTGAGATTCGATGTAAGCAGAGACGTATACTTGTGAACAGCGGCACCGGTGGTAAGACTTGGCTCTGAGGTGTTTTGCCACTGCTGCGTCGGTGCCTCCTCGGACTCCGTCGAGGCGTGGGACTCCATTGCAACGTTAGGCGGGAGGAACTGTATCCCGCCTCGAGGGCAAGGAGGGAGGCGCTGCTGTGGTCGCTGTCGGAGCAGTCCTCGAGCGCGTTCGTCACCGCCTGGCTTTTCAAACCGGTTTGCAGCAACAGTTCTTGCAACTGGCTGAGGGGCGTAGGGGTGAGCTTGCTCGCGGGCACGTCGAGAGGCCCGTGTTTGCCGCTGGGGGCCAGTAGCAATAGTGCCGCCGGTCAGAGATTCATCTGCTAATATCGTCTGTTAGCGCACACTGAGTGTGTAGTAAAGTGCGAGAGTGACACGTACCTCCTGATTGTCGGATTTTGGTAGTGAAGTGTCTGGGCGGATCAATCTCAGTGTTGTTGTCCGTACAGTAAGATGTGTTCTCCAGATTCACTGTCAAAATCATTGGTTTAGTGAACAGCACAACGATATATTTCAGCTCACCAGTCGTCGGATCAATGTCAGGCTGCGCGTAAAGACTTGACTGTCTTTGCTGGTTGTCGTTAAGTCGCTCAACGCGGTGTGGGCCCGGAAGTCTGTGCAGCAAGGACGTAAGTCGCGCGTTGAGGTTAGGGGTTTGCAGCAACAGCTCCGTTAGATCCGTTTGTTCCTCCGGAGTGAGTTGCATGAAGCTTGACTCGAGACTACGGAGGCGTCAACTAAGTGCCGCCACCTTGGTACCGGGCGCTTCCTAATTTCGGACGCCCCTCGTGATGTGGCCTGAGCTCGGACAGCGTAACCTCCAAGCTGTAGTAGTGAATAGACCTCAAAGATACGTACACACGCGGACACGGGAGAGTTTTGCGTGACAGTAGATAACGATGAGTAGCATAGGTAGCCGTACGGGAAGCGATGATTGTAGCGACGATAGCGTAACAAAACGAACGAGACAAAACGCGAATGAAGACGTCTAGCCGGAACCTGGTTTCAGCGACTAGCAACGAGTAGCCCGCTCACACCTAACACGCGCAACTCGGTCAGTCTTCCTGACTGTCCTGCGATGAGCCACCGTCCTGTGATGAGCCGCCGTCCTGGGACGACTCATCTTCCTGTGAAGACTCATCTTCCTGCGAAGACTCGTCTTCTCTGGACGCCTCGCCGTCCTGCGAAGAGCTGTCCTGGGACGCTGAACCGTTCTGCGAAGAGCTGTCTTGGGATGCCGAACCGTCCTGCGACGATTCCCCGTGGTTGCTGTCCTGCGAATACGAGCCGTCGTCTGCTTCCGGACGGTACGTAGGATCTGCGATGGGGTCGCTCGATATGGGGTCGCTCATACCGTCACCGGAGCCTAAGTAATCCGAATCCGTCAGCGAGCTCTTCTTGTTCGCGAGAGCGTCTTCGAGGTGAGGTCTTTTGAGTGCTGACACAGCTTCTTCAAAGTCGCCGTCGTCCAGCGCTCGCTTGAGGTTCTTCCCTACAACGAACGCTTCGCCCACGGTTCCAGGAAGGCCGTCGTCTTCGTACGAGGTCGAGGCGTTCGTCATCTTTGCTCGCCTTTCTGCTGCCATGTTCCAGCTTCCACGGTAGACTTGCCTTCGTACAATCCCTACAGGGCCTTTGATATGAGGCAAGCTCAAATTTGGCGGCGGGTTGAACTTCTGTTGGTACGCGGCTATTTCGGCATCGTTGACGCATTGGGTGACGTTGCCTACGATGATCCTGTTGAGAACTTTCTGTCGCACTGACAGCATGCACTCGCGCCAGCGATCTTCCCACTGCCTGAGTGCAGCCTTCTGCTCAGGAGTCGCGTACTTCCTCCGCAGAAGCTGATATCAATTTAGTATAATCAGTCCCGGATAAGAGGGCTGTACTTACCAGAGCCTTTCCGCTGCGTACCCAGGCTTCAATATTGTCTTTCCAATGCTCCGCAAGATACGCGTGATCCTCAGCACCTTGGAAGACCCACATATACGCGCGGATCTCCCCCACGTATATTTTACCGCCGTAAGCGTGGCCGCCCGTGATGCATTCGTCGTCCGGACAGGGGAGCTCGACCCATACCGGCTTGCTGATGTCTATGTCGGGTGGCGGGGTTTTGACGACCTTCTCC